>NC_084649.1:29509468-29794468 GCF_019802595.1 Syngnathoides biaculeatus
TACACTCAGTTGTAGGCTCTGTGCATTCCTCTTTTTCTTCTGACGCTGGATACGGTTTCCTCCTCTTCTTTGTCTTCGACCCACAGTAGCTGAATTTCCACCGACGCCCTGCAGGTTAGCAGTGCCGGGGGGGGGGGCGTTGTTAACCCGGGCCACGACCGATCCGGTATGGGATTCTTTAGATGAACGCTCATATTTGTTTGGCACAGTTTTTACGCCGGATGCCCTTCCTGACGCAACCCTCTGCATTTATCCGGGCTTGGGACCGGCCTACAGATTGCACTGGTTTGTGCCCCCATAGGGCTGCATTTGGCACTTCATGTAGTATTAGTCTTTTTGTTACTTCTCCATTGATGTGCCTAACATGTAGGCACTTTCTTTTGCCTTCCATAAGCATCCTTCTACACCCAGGTGTAATAAATGTTACCAGGTAGTGATATCCGTTTCAGTGCCTCAGGAATGAATGTGCGTTAACCCCTAAAGACTAATTCTTTAATTAAAAAGTAAGGCCTGATTTCACTGAGTACATGACTTGCGTTTTGGACAACTCTGGCTCGTTGTTTAAAGGAGTAACTAACACTTTGTGTCTTTTATTTGGCAGACCTCATACATAGTTTGTCTGATGAGAACAATAAGTGTTCCACCATGTTGACTGTCTCTAATTCAGCCTCCACTGATACACTCTTGGGAAGATAAGCTCAACTTCTGGTCTCTGCTAGTTACTAGACATCCTACAAGCAGCTAGTAGGATGTCTCTTCCTGCGACATAGATGATACCCTGCACCCTTTTACAACTGTCTGTTCCAGTAACTGCACAACAGCACAGATGTTTTTCTAGATATGCTCTGAGGCCACTTACTGTGAAGTGTGTATGATGTATGTAGTCTCATTTTGCCTCATTCTGAATTTTTCTTTTTTAGGTTTTATACTGGTCTGTACCTATCCAGAAATTGTTTTTTATGATGACCCTTAGGTATATTCCGGTTGACTATTTTCAAGCCAGGCTATAAAATGATGGATTTTTGTGGCTTAAATACTGGGTGAATGTGTGTACATACTGTAAATGCAACTAAATTTGCAGTAATTTGGCTTCTTGACCATCTTGTGTTGCAGTCTTCAAAGTTAATGCATCCCTTGTCTTGAGTTTACAGATGACAATCTTGACAAAAATAAACTGTAGCAATATACTAAAATAAAATACCCGTGCCCCAACATGTGATGTTCTTACCCAGTGGGTCAGCCTTGCCATCCTTGTCAGGGATGGTGAATATTCCAACAATGGTATGGCCATCTCTTCTAAGCTCCTTATAAACCTCTTGCCCGAACAGACTCTGACCAATCACAGCAATCTTCATCGTCAAACCTTGGTGGGTTCTTGAGGGAGTTGAGGCGTTATATATGAGATAAATAAATACATGAGTTTTAACATCCATCCATCCATTTCTAGGTTGGGTCACGTGGGCAGTAGCTTTAGCAGGGGTATTTTGTCCAACTTGAAGATGATTATGTTCATTTTATTTATTGATTTATTCTTATTTCATTATGTTCATGTTCAGAATATTGGTGTATTCAATGCCTTGGAAATTCTTTTGTACCCTTCTCCAGACTAAATGAGTGTTCTGATGCTGTGAAAACACTAGGGACCATGGCCTGTGTCGTAAAATGTGACTACAAAATTTCATGAAAGGCCACTAGAACATCAGATCTTAATCTGCAGTTAATCAGACGCACTTTAATTGGTGGCATGTGGGTTTAACAAACTTAACATGTTTGAATGTAACTGCTTACTTCTGAACACAGCCACACCGTTATAAATGTGTGTAAGCTTCTGCAGCCACATTATCGCTGTTTATTTTTCCATCCTCTCTCTAATATAGGTTCTGCTTTTTTTTTTTAATCCCGTTGTTGTTGTTATAGGTCACACTAATGGTGGAATGAATTCTGAAAGATTTGTGTCAGGCTTGTTTTTTATATAAAACCCTGGCATTTGTACAGGGGTAATAGACTTTTTATATCTTTTGTAATGTTCTTATGAAATTTGGAGATTGAGTGTATGTAAATTGGTCATGATAAAGCAAATGCCCCATTCTCGAACATGTATAGAATAAAAATGTAAACTAGAGATGTATGTATTTTGCTTTCTTTGTGCAAACATGCAAAGTCAGTCTTGCCTAACTGGGTCCAAAGAACAAATTTGTGTCGTTATGATGTTTTCAACATAATATTGGTGTTCTGAAGTATGTACATGTGTTTAGATTATGTAATGTGTTACAAGATGAGTAACTAATAATATTTTCAGGAATGTTTCACAGAAATATTTAAAATGATTTGGATCAAAACCCATACAAGCTCAATATTGCGAGGAGAGGTTTTGAAGGATAGTGCAGTAGTTTACCTTTAATTACTATGACATCTATTCATACAAACGCTTAATTTGTTCTAAACAACGTTATCCAACTGAAAAGGGATCCTGTTGAAGTTATTCTCTAGGTAGAATGTTGACCTGTTTCATTTATGACTAATCACATCACCAATCTTTGTTCAATGTTTAATAGTTCACCCCACAACATGGAACAAGGTCCATATTTTAAACATTTTGAGTCTCTCTGGCAAACTTGAGTCTGTTACTTCTGCACAGCTTCGCGTCAATCTGTGTGTGTTATAGGTAAATTATCTGAGTACACACACACACACACACACGTGTATATAGATATATAGATAATCTGTGTGCGTGTTTCTTACCTCTTTGTGCACTTCCAGCACTGTAGTAGTCCAAAGAGAGTGATTAGTTTAAGACAGGAGCTTTTATTCTCTCAACCACACATACAAGCAATACATTGCGTAACACAAGCGTTACAAGCGATTGGACGGGCCAAACATGAGATAGCAAGGAACCAGCCTATCAGATCAGCTGTCGATGTCTTTGAATAAACCGAATCACAAACTGCTGGCAACAGATAATCGCTCCAGCATTTCTCAAAAGCAAATTATTTTTGTTTGTGCCAAAAAGGCTTAATAATTTCCAAGTACCTCTCTGAGACAGCAATGCTTTGGAAGTGTATTACTCTATTTGTCTTAATTAATTAGACTTGCTATGGATTATGTTGCTAAAGCATACTTTCTCCGTGTATGGCTAGGTGGTCATATCTAAAATCTGAGTGGCAAAGGTGGTGTGATGTGCCTAGTGTGCTTGTTGTGGAGTTGTGCTCGTCACTTTTCACTTCCGACTTACACCGCTGGTTAGCATTTAGGCAAAAAGTGGAGCCGAGTGTGTAAGTTTTCCTCTGCCAGTACATAAAGTCTCCACCACAAGACCTATGGTTCAGTGGCTCAACCGCGCTAACACTTGGGCAACTGAGTACATTGTGGACTCGGGCAGAACTGCCAAGGACTCAGAGGAGGTTTGGACCCCAGAAAAGTGGCATGCAGGCGTGTGGATACGCCCTGGTGCCTCGCGATCCAAACCTCCAGCTTTGGGGAATTTGCTCTCCTGCATGCAGGAATCTCTGGAGAGAAGAAGGCTAAGGGAATAAATACTAACAGAAAATCCAGAGCCAGAGTCCCTAAAATGGTTTGACGCAGAATTCAGGCCGTTCCAGCAACTCCTGTGACGGCACAGTTCTTCAGTACATTCAATTCATTTAAGTCCCTGGCTGAATGCTCCCTGATGCTGGCCACTCATTGGTCATCTGCCAGAGTGAGTGACAACGGCAGCAATCGCAATCACATTTCAGTCTTTTAATTGATTTCTCCCTCTGCCTGCACCTTGGCTACTCATTGGTCATTCGCAAAAGATTCAGAAGTGACACAAGTCAACAGCAGTTCCATTTCCGTTCCAAGCAGACACCCTCATGGTTCCTCAAACACCAAATAATTTCATAAACCGATTCCCTTGTTTGTTCATGAATAGGATACATTCTTCTGAAAAAAAAAAATACATTCGCAAATGAAACACTAGCGAACTTCCCAACACACCCTATGTTGATCTGTCTTTATGTGTCAGTGTGACTAAGTGTAATAAAATGTTTATAAGGATGTGTATCAGTAATGGGATGTACAGTATCACACAAAAGTGTATGTAGTGTGGTGTAACTATGCATTTGAGTAGACTATGTAATTTTATTAAATAAATCAGAGAGGTATGGGATTAGGAGACAAGGTGACTACAGATTAACTGGGTAAAAAAATTACAGCAAGGCAAATCCAAGTCACATATACCCCAAGGGTCAATTTTGGGACCTAAATTGTTCATTATGTACATAATCATATTTATTATGTTACCAATATTTTGAATGATGCCTTTGCTGATGATACAAATGATTTTGGTACTGTGAGTAACCTGCAGCAGTAACTGGGGGTTGCCTCTATAGAGTTGGAGAAGCTCAAAGTTGTGGTTTCACAATAAAATATCTTTGAACATCCAAAAAACAAATTATGATTTTCAGGAAAATGGATAAAAATGTCGAAATGATGCTAGAGGTAATGATTGCTGAAAAACCATAAACCATAACTTGAGCAAGTAAACCTCATATCCAACACACCAGACCCACACAGAATGGGGATTTTATGTAGAACAAGACGCGTAATACAATAAATCACTGCACACTCTATCAGGGCAGCATGGTGAAATTGTGGTTAGCACATCTGCATCATAGTCCTCAAGGGGCATCTTAAAATCCGGCCTAGCCTTTGTGGAATTTGCATGCTCTCCCCATGTGCCAACGTTGGGTTTTCTCTGATTTCTGTACTCCAGTTTCCTCCCACATCCCGAAAATATGCATGGTCGGTTTATTGAAGACTCAAAATTGCCCGTAGGTGTGAATGTGACTGAGTGGTTGTTTGTTTATACAGTACAGGTCTGTGCCCTGTGATTGGCTAGTAACCAGTCCAGGGAGGACCCAGCCTCATGCCCAGTCAGTTGGGATTGGCTCCAGCACATATGCAACCCAAGTGAGCGTTAAGTGTTATGGAAATGAATGAATAAATGAATGAACACTAGTGTTACCATATATGACTTAAGGGAAATGTGGGGAACCACATACTGTATAAAAGCAATCTTCAGATGATATGCAACATGCAAACACAACATAAGGATAGTGCACAATGTGAGATACACAAATTATTTTTTCTTTTTAAAAACAAAGGCATCGAAAATTAAGTATTTGGTTGATTGTAAAACAGCACACATTTTCGATAAAGCAAGTACAATCCCCTTTCAGGAAAATAAATGTTTACGGAAAGAGATGGTATGAATAGCCGAAAAGAGAAAGGGAATTTTAAACAAGTTGTCGTACCGTGCATAAGTCTAGTGAGTGAAAATGTGGAATAATCACTGGACATGAAAGAAAGTTAAGTGTTGTCCATTTAAAAACAAAATCTAAAAATGACCCTTTCGAAAAGTATTGTTTCGTAGAAATATGCTTTAGTGTTTTGTACCTTGAAATCTTTGACTTACCTGACGTTTGGGGAACCACACACTGTATGAAAGCACTCTTCAGCTTATATGCACCATGAAAAAACAAGACAAGAATAGTGCACAATGCAGGATTCTACAAACAGACCCAATATTTATTTATTTAAAATCACGGGCATCGGAATTTAAAGATCTGGTTGACTGTAAAATAGCACACATTTTGTGTAAAGAAAGGAACAGTTCCCTTTCAGGAAATTAAAAAAAAACTCAAGGAAAAGAGGGTGCGTATAACATGAGAGAAAGAGAATTTTAAAAAAGTGTTCGTACAAGACTTACTGAGCAAAACTGAAATAATCACTGGAAATGAAAGAATGTTTAGTCCGTTTGAAAACAAAATCCAAAAATGGAACATTTGGAAAGTATTGTTTAATAGTAAAACGGTTTTGTGTTTTGTTTTGGAACAGACATAAATGCTTGATTTTCGTCTTCAATGTGTGTGTACGTATACAAGTACATAAATATGCGTGTGTGTAAAGGTGATGCATATGCTCTCCCAATGGCACTCACACATACATGAGTTTGGTGGTATAAATATCTGTACTAACTCAATTCCAATTAAGTTGGGACGTCATGTTAAACAAAAACAGAATACAATGATTTGGAAATCATGTTCAACATATATTTTGTTGAATGCACTACAAAGAGATCTAATATTCAAATTGATAACCTTTGTTTTTAGCAAATAATTATTAACTTTGAATTTTACAGCTGCAACACCTTCCAAAAAAAGATAGGACACTTGGCAAAAAAGACTGAGAAAGTTGAGGAATGGTAATCAAACACCTCTTTGGAACAAAAACACAGGTTAGGGTGCCATGTTTTGGTATGAAAGGAGCTTCCCAAAATTGCTCAGTCATTCACAAGCAAAGATGGGGCGAGGTTCAGCGCTTTGTGAACAAGTGTGCGAGAAAATAGTTGAAGCCTTTAAGGACAAATTTCCTCAACATAAAATTGCAAGGAATTTAGGGATTTCATCATCTATGGTCCATATTATCATCAAAAGATTCATAGAATCTGGAGAAATCCCTGCATGGAAGCGGCAAGGGCGAAGACCAACATTAAATGCCCGTGACCTTCGATCCCTCAGGCGGCACTGCATCAAAAACTGTAGTTGACAAGTCCACATACAACAAGACCCAGAAACACCGCCAGCTTCTCTGGACCCGAGCTGATCAAAGATGGACAGATGCAAAGTGGAAAAGTGTTCTGTGGTCGACAAGTCCACATTTCAAATTGTTTTTGGAAATTGTGGATGTTGTGTCCTCCGCCCAGAGGAAAAGAACCATCTGGACTGTTATGGACGCAAAGTTCAAAAGCTAGCATCTATGATGGGATGGGGCTGTGTTCGTGCCAGTGGCATGGGTAACTTTTCAGACCCCTGTGCTTATTTCAGCAAAATAATGCTTAAACACATTCTAATGCACCCCTACAGGAGCACAAGCCAGTACAGTCTCTAGGCCGGTCCCAAGTCCGGATAAATGCAGAGGGTTGCATAAGGAAGGGCATCCAGCGTAAAACTGTGACAAATAAATATGAGCATTCATAGATGGAAAAAGATGACACGCTATCGCAACCCCTAATGGGACAAGCCAAAAGAAAAAAGAAGATCTAAAGAATACTATACCGGACCGGTCATGGCTCTGGTTAACAACGCCCGGCTCGGTGTGATGATCTGAACGGTCCCCCATGGTGTAAAATCTCCTTGTGATTAATCCGCATGCATTACTAACAGGGCAATTCTGGGTACGTAGAAGACGCATACTGGGAAATACCCCAGTGTCATAGTTCTCCTTCTAAATAGAGGGAGCTAACATATGTTATATCCTAATGTTGGATGGATGTTTTAGACTGGCCGGAAGTTTACAAAATACACTTGTATGCACATTAATCATAAGGAGATTATTCAGCACCGGGATCGTTCAGACCATCACACCGGCACTGTTAACCTGCAGGGGGTCGGTGGAAATTCAGGTACTGTGGGTTGAAGCCAGAGAAAAGGAGGACAGGGGATTCATCGGCAGAAGAAGAAGATGAATTCACAGAGCCTACAGCTGAGTGTAAGACTTTGAATGTTGGGACTATGACATGAAAAGCTCAGGAGTTGTTTGACATGATGATTAGGAGAAAGGTAGATATATGGTGCATCCAAGAGACCAGGTGGAAAGGTAGTAAGGCTAGACGTCTAGGAGCAGGATTTAAATTATTTTACAATGGAGTAGAAGGGAAGACAAATGGAGTAGGGATTATTTTAAAGGAAGAGCGGGCTAAGAATGTCTTGGAAAAGAAGAAAGAAAAGAATATCAGATCGAGTGATGAGGCTGAAATTTGAAATTGAGGGTGTTATGGATAATGTGATTCGCGGCTGTCTGCCACTGTTAGGATGTGACCGAGAGTTGAAAGAGAAATTGAATAGATGAAGTAGTTCTGAGCATCCCAGACAGTGAGAGAGTTGTGATTTGTGCAGATTGTAATGGACATGTTAAAGAAAACAGGGGCGACAAAGAAGTGATGGTTAAGTATGACATACAGAAAAGGAACTTTGAGGGACAGATGGTGGTGGAAAAGTACAGAAATGTCAGAAGGAACTACATTGTGTCTTTATGGATCTTGAGAAAGCCTATGACAAGAGTGCCAAGAGAAAAACTGTGGTACTGCATGCGTAAATCAGGTGGAGCAGAGAAATATGTCAGAATAGTATAGGACATGTATGAGAGCAGCAGAACAGTGCTGAGGTGTTCTGAAGCTGTGGCAGCAGAATTTAAGGTGGAGGTGGGACTGCATCAGGGATCAACTCTGAGCCCCTTCCTGTTTGCTGTGGTAATGGATAGGCTGACAGATGAAGTTAGACTGGAATCCCCTTGGACCATGATGTTTGCAGATGATATTGTAATCTGTAATGAAAGTAGGGAGCAGGTGTAGGAACAATTAGAAAGATGGAGGATTACACAGGAAAGGAGAGGAATGAAGATTAGTTGAAGTAAAACAGAATATACATGTGTGAATGAGAGTGGTGAAGGGGGAAGAGTGAGGCTCCAGGGAGATGACATAGTAAGGATAGAGACTTCAATTACTTGGGGTCAACAATTCAGAGCCATGGTGAGTGTGTAAAGGAAGTGAAGAAAGGGGTCCAAGCAGGTTGGAACAACTGGTGGAAGTTGTCTGGTGTGTTCTGTGACAGAAGAGTTTCTGCTAGGATGAAGGGCAATGTTTATAAAACAGTGGTGAGGCCAGTCATAATGTATGGATTAGAGACCGTGGCACTGAAGACACAACAGGAAGCAGAGCTGAAAGTGGCAGAAATGAACATGGAGTGAGCAGGTCGGATAGGATTAGAAATTAGCTCATTAGAGGGACAGCCAAAGTTGAATGTTTTGGAGACAACGTTCAAGAAAGTGACTTTGATGGTTTGGACATGTCCAGAGGCGAGAGAGTCAGTATATTGGTAGAAGGGTTCTGAGGATGGAGCTGCCAGCCAAAAGAGCGAGAGGAAGACCAAAGAGAAGGTTGATAGATGATGTGAGGGAAGACACGAGGGCCGTTGGTGTTCTAGAGGAAGATGCAGAAGCTAGGATTAGTTGGAAAAAGATGACACGATGTGGTGATTCCTAACAGGACAAGCCGAAAGGAAAAGAAGAAGAAGAAGAATGCCAAACAACATTCTGTAGGTGTTACAACAGCGTGGCTTTGTCGTAAAAGACTCCGGGTACTCTACTGGCCTGCCTGCAGTCCAGACCAGTCTCCCATTGAAAATGTGTGGTGCATTACGAAGCATAAATTACAACAACGGAGACTCTGGACTGTTGAATAGCAGAAGCTGTACTTGAAGCAAGAATTGGAAAGAATCTCACCTGCAAAGATTCAATATGTAGTGTCTTGAGTTCCCAAATGTTTATTTAATGTTAAAAGAAAAGGCGACGCGACATAGTTGTAAACATGACCCTGTCCCAGCTCTTTTGGAATGTGCTGCAGCAATAAGATTCTCAGTTCATGATTTACTAAAAACAAAGTTCATCAGTTTGAATGTTAAATATCTTGTCTTTAAAGTGTATTCAGTTTAATAAAAGTTGAACATGATTTGCATATCATTATATTCTGTTTTTATGTTTCATCCAAGATCCCAACTTCATTGGAATTGAGTTTGTAATAATCACTCAAGACACCTTAATAAAATTCTATTCATGAATCTACATCCTCATCATTACACAATTCATTTTAAAGCTTAAACTTCCTGTGGCTTTACAAAAGTTCACAAACAATTATTAGAAATGGAAATCGTGGAAAATTTGGAAACTGGATTTCTGAAGTCAGTTGACATGTAAAACTGTTTGAATGGACTTAGGGTGAACAAAAATATGAGTCAATTACTCAAGTTATGAAAGCTCATTTTTAATTACAACTTTTCACCCTCATCATGATGTTAGTCTCTGTTGACGAGAAGGAATTATACCAGGGCATCTAATATACTGGTATGCTGAAATTACATTTGTGTTCTGTCTTGAATTACATTCAGTTTCTAAAATTGCAGGATACCTGTCTTAATAGAAACAATAGGACCATATTTCATTTTTTTCTTCAGGTACATTATCAATGGGTTTGACCAAATCCTTCCTGTTCGACAAAGTAAATTGGGATTAAGTTCAAATTCTCCTACTACAGTACAAAATGGATGGATGGATTATATTTTTTTAAGTCAACACTAAAGTCACACTAACTGCATAGAAAAGATTGGTCAAACTTGGCTGCATTTTTTTGATGTAAATATTATCCAGTGGCATGGAAGGAGTAACCTGTGATCGGTCACTCTAGGTCTTGGAGGTTGATTGTGCTTCCTGTGAATTGAGAGTTGTCAGAGCCACAGTTTTCCTCTGTGATTACCATGGTTTCCTGTGAGAAAATGTGAAAGTTTGTTTTCTGTTTTGCATCAAAGAGGATCTAAGAAGGAAAAAAAAACTTGTTTATTCTGCATCACATGACTGTTAATTTCCATACATATGCTTTCACATTCCTTTTCTACTTTAAGATTTATGCCCCCCTGCCCATGGAAAGTCACTTGCCATGAGAATTTCGGAGATTATGCATGCTGTGAACAAACAGAAAGAAAAACATACCTGTAAAATGTTGACAGGAAGGTCACCGGTGAGCTGAGAATGAGAGGCTGAGGGCTGGGAGCTGAGCTGAAAGGCTATATCACCCTCACTTGTTGGGTCATCCTGAACAATGTAATAAACAGATCACAATGACAAACAGCGGCTTTGCTTTTGTACAACCCAAAAATTCAAACCACAAATAAACAAACAAACAAATGAAATAAATAAACAATTCCAGGACTTTGAACTGACCAACCAAACATGATACATAGGTGTCATGGTCCTGCCGGTCCAGCCTTGGCTGTGCGGGTTGCCGCGCTGATTGAGAGGCGCACACCTGCGCCTCATGCTGGCTGATTGGCCCGGTGTATATAGGACCATGGGGACGACTGATCTGGCGCCAAATCATTGCAGTTCATGCCCCGTTCCAGCACTCCCGTATCTCTGATCGTATTCCTGTGAGTACCGACCTCCGCCTGTCCTCCGACCAACCCTGTAAGCCTGACTCCTTTGATACTCCTGCCTCCTTTGATCGATCTCCCGTGTACCATCTCCTGCCTGCCTGCTGACCTGCTCTCTACGCCCGACGTCCTGACTACTGCTGCTGCACCTGACTGCCTGCCCAATCCCTGACCGTGGAACAATAAACGTTTTTCCCGAATTATCTCTGCGTCTCCCGTGTACTCCTGCATTTGGCCCCTACCTCCGTCTCGATGGGCCGTGAAAATAGGGTGGTGTTTACAGTGTTTACAGTCAAAAAGATGAGAATTGTGTCCCAATATTGATGGACCTGACCACAATTTAATCAGTGCGATATAATGGTGGTCATGCCATGGCATGGGTATGCATGATTTCCAATGGATCTGGTCCACTTGCATTTATTGATGATGGGACTGCTGACAAAAGCAGGATGATGATGAATTACTGTTTCCGGCAATATTATTGCGTCTATTCAATCACATGCTTCAAAATTGATTGAACAGCTCTTCACAGTGCAGGTGGTAATGACCCGAAGCATCCTGAAAAAGCAACCAAAGAGATTTATTAAATTTTTTACAAAGAGGTTTATTGGCAGTTTGAATACCTGCCTTAGTTTGGTTCCCGTGAAGGTAAAAGGTGCAACTGATTGTGCTATTCAGAAGCTCTGATGAGGTTTTGCTGCCAGGGCAAGGGACATGCCACCATGTATTATTTTCCTAAATTGTTTCTTTCAAAGGGCAATAAAGCCTCTGCTACAGGTCGACAGTTTGTTCCTCCAATAGATACTTTTCACAGACGTCACGCCCACCACGTGTTTGTTTGTTTTGGACAGCAAGATCGTGTCTACATATCATGGCTAGGAAGCGATAAATATTTACTGTAATGTTTTGGCTACGGTTATCGTTTGATCTTCTATCTTGGTCATCCTTTGACAAACGAACACTGTAACCAAAAGTGATTGAGGCACTTGTGCTGCCGTGAGGAATAAAGAAAAAAAGAAGCCACATGTGAAACAGAGCATTGTGTCGACGTCAGCGGGGAGCGACAAGACAGGACGATATGGAAGTGAGCTAGAGAGGTTGGGAAGCGAAATAAATATCACCCACCTTAAAAAGTACAGTTGGACCCACATCTACGCTATTCAATAACACAAGAGCAATATCATCATCATATAATCATGGTGTCAGTGTGACGGAAACATAACTACGGATTCAAGAGAAAGAAAAAAAAACCGAACTCATGGGGGGAAAAAAACGAACGAAGATGACGACGAGGCGATCAGTGTTCCAAACTCACCCAAGTCACGCTCGAAAAAAAGCGATCGGCATAGCCAGCTGCCACAAGTTAGCAAAAGTGCAGCTAAAGGCTATGGACAGCCACGAGGGTCACGTGATCCACTGCAGAGGAGGTTAGAGCTCCTATTGGAATACAGAGTGCACAGCACTTTGCCGGGAATGTCCACTTTTTGTTTGTGTTCGGTTAGACATGTTGATACCGTTTTCGGTCCTATCTGCATGGTTACACTTTTTTCAAGCCATGCCCGTCTGAAACAGTTTTTGATTCCAGCATTCTCGTCAATTGCCCTCGCTCGATCTTCATCCTTTTTTTCTAACACCTTCGCCATCGTAAAACTATGAACACACCGTCGCTCAGTTCGCGCTATCACTTGGCTAACTAACAAGTTACACTGCGATTTCTGAGAACCGAGAACACATGTAGATGGCAATGGTGAAACTTGATTAACCACTAAAACGATTGGATTGTCATACTGTATAAATCTGTTGTCCAATCGAGTAATCTACCGCAAACGAGTTTTAATGTTTATGTCGCAAAATGCTAATATTTACACTACTAGAATAGTCATTTTGGTCTGAAAAAGTCGGAAATCCGCCGATCGGCGGAAAATTATCATCCTTGTAAAGGGGAAGTCCAGTTGTTTGGATTAACAATGTATCCGATAGGTCATGTCATATGTACTGTACCTTGAAAATTTGAGGTTAATCCTCTATCACTTAATGGTGTTTTGAGAAGATTTTTATCGACAATTACGAATTTTCATGGGTGCCGCCATTTTTGCGAGTCACATGACCTACATGCGCGGATGTGACGTATTACTTGCGCAAACGAAATCATCGTAGTGTCTTCACATGCGGTACCAACACGATCGGATACGGTAAAATACCTTACTGTATCGCGAAATTTTGCCATAATTTGGATAGAAATAATCCGCGGAATGTTTGGTGGTATGTTCTGTCCAGTAAGAAAAAGTATCATTTAAGGATCTGAAACCGGAGTGCCCAGAGGAAACCTACGCAGGCAGGGGGAGAACATGCAAACTCCACAATCACTCTCTCTCTCTCTCTCACTCTCACACACACTCTCACACACACACACACCACACACACACACACACACACACCACACACACACACACACAACACACACACACACACACACACACACACACAACACACACACACACACACACACACACACACAAAAATTCCCCAGGTCCTTTCCCACAATATAAGGCCTACCATTCACTGATGGGTTCTATTATCCTTCATGGCCACGAGCGCTGTCCTCAGTGCAGTCTTCCGCTGGCTGGCCTAAACGCACTCCAAAATCGATAGGATGTATAATGGTATGTCCCACGCATCGGCCTCTGCATAGTCAGACATGCGTCATTCCCTTCCAAAGAACCATCTGAATATTTAACATTTACAGCCATAGGTTCAAATCTGTATGGACGCATTCCTCCGTCTTCCCAAGCAACCAATACTGCTATTTTTTCATCAGATAAGGATAAATCCGAGAAAGCAGCGCTGTCCATGATTGTGTAGGAATGTAACCGAGCCATTGCTTACACACTTAATCCATTCGTGGGCAGGGTTCGATTTTTGGGACGAGATTATAAATTAGTAAAATTATTATATAACCTAACCATAAATGAAAAAAGTGTTATTTCCTATTCGTTCCAACACAGGGCCATAGGGAGCTGGATCTTAATGTCGCGTGCATCGGCCTCCGAGTAGTCAGACTCCGCGTCATTCCCTTCCGAAGAACCATTCAAATATTCAATATTTACAGCCAGAGGTTCATATCTGTATGGAGGTATTCCTCCTTCTTTCTGATCAACCGATACTGCTATTTCTTCATCAGATGAGGATAAATCCGAGCAATCAGTGCTGGCTATAATTGTGTCCCAATGTAAGCGAGGCTTTGCTGGGGCACGTATTACGTCACATCCGCGCATGTAGGTCATGTGACTCGCCAAAATGGCGGCACCCATGAAAATTCGTAATTGCCGATAAAAACCTTCTCAAAACACCATTAAATGATAGAGGATTAACCTCAAATTTTCAAGGTACAGTACATATGACATGACCTATCAGATACATTGTTAATCCAAACGACCGGACTTCTCCTTTAATAAACTAAGTAATAAAGTACGTAAGAAAGAAAAATAAAGAGAATAAAGAATAAATAACTAAAATATAGACACACATAAGTGTCAACTACCACTTTTTTCACTCATGCTGAGCACTGGATCAGTTAGTAAATGTTTTCCTTCCTCTCCGTATATTTGCAACACACTCAAGGCAGACTACATTTCTTTGGCCACGTGTTCAACTGAAAATTGAGTTGGTTCAAAAATTCACAAAAAACTTGTACTTTCGGTCACTATGATTTGACGGGCATGTAAGCACCTGTGCGCTCCCGCACTTGCAAATCTGCATAGTCGAGCACGAAAAATCACGCACGTAAAATTTGTTATGAGTAAAAATACATAGATATTGAAAGATGTTGCTTATTTTGTGTACTCTTGATCAATGTTCCCTCCACGGTGCGCCACTGCGCAATTGCGCACTTGTCGCACACCCTCAGCGCACATGAAAACCGATCCAGCACAGTGAACCACAGCCTGACGTCCTTAACAACGAGCTGCTGCACAGCCTGCTTCTACTTCCTGGTTTACCTGACACTGCCCCATCCACTCTTAAAGTGACTCACTCATAATTACAAACAGAACACACACCCGCAACTTTAAATCTGCGGGCATGACTTGTGGACCAGACCCATAACTTTATATCTGCGGGCATGACTGGCCACACCGATACATTTGTGATGTGAGTGACTGTACTTTACCATGGTGCGCTAGCGTGTGACAAGGCATATCGAAAGTGCTTGCGTGTGATTTGGTGATGCTCGTATATTAATGGGAAATCAAGAGCATCATGGGTAAAGATTGAGGTCCTTCCTAGCCAATGGGAGAGCGGCTCTTCCTCGCCACTTTCAAAGGTACAGGATATTTACGTTTGGTGGAATTTGGGGGCTGCAAATAGCAGCGCCTATTTTTGCCTTTCGCATCCAAATTTTCCTTTGTAACGAGAATATTTTTCTGAAAAGGCATTTCGGAACCTGAAATTTTCATTAAGAGAGACATTCGTAAGTAGAGGTACAACTGTAATGGCGTGATCGTTTTGATATAAACATGGGTTAAAGTGGGCATAAACTGTCCACATCAATTTTGATCATTTATTGCTGTTTGTAAAAATGTTATGAGCCTTTTCTCTAAATATATTGATTGAGGAAAAGAAAAAAAAAAGAAAAGAAGGGAATGTTCAATTTCAGCGAGACTTGGTGTCATGGCCAAGCTCCAGGAGACTCAGTTTTCTTTCTTTTCACGGTAAAAAAAAATAATAATAAAATAAAATAAAAAAATAAATATTGGGACCATCGGCCCAGTGGCCAGCTTTTTGTCGGGAGTGGCTGTGGCCACAACCAATGCTCCCTCTAATTTTTTTTCATGTCTGCGCAAACATATTGAGCCCCTGAGCGGTCCCTTTGACCACTATGAGCAACTTCAGACGTTAAGTTACATGGCTTATTAAAAGAATCAGATTAAAGCATTTACATAGCCATCTGAACACTTAAGAATTATTTTATTGAAGTTTTTCCAAACTTACAATGAAAATGTCAACAGACGTTTGTTCTTTTAACTACACTAAAAATACATTGCTAAACAAACCAAGCCAACTATAAATTCAATTGCCCGCTGCCAAGTTTATTTCATTTATTTTCTTAAATTCACCATCATATCCCCATCTGTTTTTCTTGGTGTAAAACTGAATTATTGCTTGCACAATATTCTTTTGCAGTGCATACGGACAGCTGAATGCTAGCTTCCGCGCTGAGCCCCTTCATGTTTGCAGTTGTAATTGATAGGCTGACAGATGTGGTTAGACTGGATTCCCCTTGGACCATGATGTTTACAGATGATATTGTGATCTACAGTGAAAGCAGGGAACAGGCGGAGGAACAGTAAGAAAGATGGCAGGTTAGGAAAGGAGAGGAAGAGGAATGAAGATTAGCCTTAGTAAAACAGAATATATGTGTGTGAATGAGAGGGGCGCAGGAAGAAGAGTAAAGCTCCAGGGAGAAGAGATAGCGAAGGTGGACGACTTCAAATACTTGGGGTCAACAATAAAGAGCAATGGAGAAACGGGTCCAAGCGGGGTGGAACAGTAGGCGGAAGGTGTCCGGTGTTCTATGTGATAGAAGAGTATCCGCCAGGATGAAAGGCAAAATTTATAAAACAGTGGTGAGGCCGGCCATGATGTACGGATTAGAGACGGTGGCCCTGAAGAAGAAACAGGAAGCAGAACTGGAGGTAGCAGAAATTAAGATGCTGAGGTTCTCGCTTGGTGTGAACAGGTTGGATAGGATTACAAATGAGCTCATTAGAGGGACAGCCAAAGTTACATACTTTGGAGACAAGGTTCGAGAGAGCAGACTTTGATGGGTTTGGACATGTTCAGAGGCGAGAGAGTGAGTATTTTGGTAGAAGGGTGCTGAGGATGGAGCTGCCAGGCAAAAGAGCGAGAGGAAGACCAAAGAGTCAGTTGATGGATGTTGTGAGGGAGGACATGAGGACAGTGGGTGTTAGAGGAGGATGCGCGAGATAGGATTAGATGGAAAAAGATGACACGCTGTGGCGACCCCTAACGGGACAAGCCGAAAGACAAAGATGAAAATGTAAAATACACAACCAGGTTTGTATGCCTTTGTATTCTGTGTGGTTGGTTACATTTCACGGAGGGCTGGGGGGCGGGGTTCTGGTCCCAATTAACCACGAAAAACGAGGTATTACTGTACTCAGGTACTGTCCTCGGATACTGAGTACAGTGCCATGTGATTGCGAATTTGTGAAACTGACAAGAGAGATGGATTCCAGTTGATGGCTACCACAAAATTCTCGATGAGAAGTAACTTGCTTCGAGTTCAATTCGTTGACCAGTCTCAGCTCGTTCCTTTTCTCTTTGGCACTCTCCCCCAACGAAGTACTGATCCCGATTCTCAACTTACATCTGCGTACAATTCTTGCTTTCAAATTATTTGTACGGAATGTGACGTTTGAGGTAGTCCAGCTTCCAATGTAGCCACACATTTCCTTCCGTAGACTTGTTTTCTACTTTCACTTTGCAACATTTTTCGGACCAGACATTTCTCGGTCAAACAAAATAAATCTCACCAACTTTCATCACCTTTTCTTCTATTTGCACATAGTCTGACAGTCATTGTATCTTAAAATAAAAGCATCTTTTTTTTTTTTTTTGCTCTCACCACGAGCGGAAATTTAAGCAGTTTTTCTCCCTCTTCTTCGCCCTACGACACCCAGACCGCTTTGACAACTCACAACACAACCTGGCGGTGGACACTGTCATTGTAAACGTCAGTTGACGGGCTGTGTACCCATGTGAATCAGATGCAGTCAGTCACCCCTCACTCATTGACTCATGTTGCAAAATGGCACAAAGAAAATTCTATAGTTGTATGTTATATTACTATATATATTATTATAGTACTTTCAATTCGGGGTTTTTTTTTTTTTTGTGCGCAACACAATGTCTGTGCGCAGGGACCACATCAGCAATGTGCAATTGCGAATGCATGCAGCTTGGAGAGAACATTGGCCACAACATAGGTCTTACCCCGCTGAGTGAAAACATTTGGATTCGACGAAGCTAACTCGGCTGGTGTTAGCTACATTTCAAAAGCAAAGGCAGTCCTTCAATCTATCAATCCATTATCTGACCAGTTTATGCTCACAAGGTTCACGGGAGTACTGGAGTCTATCCCAGGTACACCCTGAACTGGTTGCCAGCCTCGTCGCACTAGTTCACACTACAGTGTAACATCTGTTGCCAGTACTGATTTGAATTTTCCATTTCGTCTATCTTGCAGGAATTCAACAACCGCAAGACAAACATTGTTTAGGATTGCAACTAAGCAAAGTTTTTTTTGTTTTTACCCTTGCAAAAAGACTAACTATCCATCCATCCATCTTCTATCGCTTATCCGAGGTCGGATCGCAGGGTCAGTAGCTTTAACAGACTTCCCTCTGCTCAGCTACTTCATTCGACGGGGGATCCCAAGGCGTTCAAAGGTCAGTCGAGAGATGTAGTTTCTCCAGCGTGTCCTGGGTCATGTCCACGGTCTCCTCCTTCCCTCACCAGGAAGGTGTCCAGGAGGCATCCGAATCAGACACCCAAGCCACTTCATTTGTCTCCTCTCAATGCAGAGGAGCAGCGGCTCTACTCTGAGCTCCTCCCGTATGACCGAGGTTCTCACCTTCTCTCTAATGGAGAGCCTGTACACCCTGTGGAGGAAACTCATTTGGGCCGCTTGTATTTGTGATCTTGTTCTTTCGGTCAGAACCCACAGCTCATGAGTAGGAATGTAGATCAACCAGTACATTGAGGGCTTCGACTTTCGACTTAGCTCCTTCTTTACCACAATGTACCGATACAAAGTCTGCATCACTGCAGATGTTTCACTGATCCGCCTGTCAATGTCGTGTTCCATTCTTCCATCACTCATGAACAAGACCCCAAGATACTTGAACTCCTCCACTTGGGGCAGGATCTCATCCATAACCTGGAGAAGGCACGCCACCCATTTCTGACTTAGATTTGGATGTGCCAATTCCCATCCCAACCGCTTCACACACGGCTGTGAACCGCCTCAGTGAGAGTTGGAGATCACTGCTTGATGAAGCCGATGGAACTACACCATCTGCAAAAAGCAAAGATGCAATACTGAGCTCACCGAACCAGAACCCCCTACACCTTGGCTGCACCTAGAAATTATGTCCATAAATTTTATAAACAGAATTGGTGACAAAGGGCAGCCTTGGCAGAGTCCAACCCTCACAGGAAACAAGTCCGACTTACTGCCGGCAATGTGGACCAAAAGCATACGGTCATATAGGGACCAAAAAGCCTATATCAGTTAATTGGTACCAGAACCACCCATGAAAAGTGAAAAACTGCAAAGTAGTGGGGGATGTATTTTTATGTTGGTACCATAATGTTTAAAATATGCAAACAGTATTTGTTCTTTGCATATTTGAGACAAAAAGAGGTATTTAGTTAAATCTTTAATCGTAAAACCTTATAAATATAATACATACAGTATTATGGATACATAATATAATTGTAAATTATAAAGCACTAAATGTATTATATCACTGTATAGTCTTCTTAAAATCTTATATCTGTAGCACGTACTGTGAGACAAACTGCCTTTTTTGGGGGGGGAACCCAGCGATGCACTGAATCTGCGATTGGTGATCCACGAAGTAGAGAGGTATTACTCCCGGCAGAGGTCGAGTACGAATGCACAACAATATAATTGATTAACTTATAAAACCGCATGTACAAAACAAAATATTGGCTAACTAGATTTTAAAGTCTTGGGTTAATCGTCTGCTATGCATCACATAAGTGTATTTTTATCTTAAACCATGCAACAAAGATAAAGTAAAAAAAAAAGGTGTTTAAGAAAACCAGTTTTAATAGTTTTAATACTATATAAAACAAAGAAATCTCCATTTTAGTTGTCAACTATGTATCAGTCACTGTGATTTGACGGATTCACACTCACAAATCTGCACAGTCAAGCATGAAAAATCACGCGTGTAAAATTTGTTACGAGTAGAAATACATAGAAATTGAAAGATTTAGCTTATTTTGTGTAGTCTTGACATTAATTTAAGTGTTTGGTTCAGAAACGTTGCTAACAGTACAAGCTGATCCTAAACAATCAGTATTCACCCAGAAACAGGAAATGCAAGTTATCGTACAGAGCATCTTCGGACGTTATGCCAAAAGCACATGTTCTGCGCTTCTTCACGTATTGTGAGCGCATTTATGTCGAAAGTTATCAACGTCATGAGTCATGTCAAAGGAAATTCAGCTACACAAAAAACATTTCTGAGCGATAACAGGTAATTTTCAGTATTTAACTATAATAAGTATGAGTTTGTGATTTACTTTGATTTGATCTAAGTTCTAACGTTAGACTAGTTTGTCCATTTATCTAAATGCAAATGGTTATTTTCCCCCGTGGTACCGCATCATCATTTTTTTTTTCCCCGCTTTTGGAAGATATAGATCACAGATGTCAAAACTCTGGCCCGCGGGCCAAATATAATCTATGACACACTTGTTTGGTTCCATATTAAAAGGTTAATCTGTTCAACCTTGGCCCGTGGTTTTGTTCAATTGTAAATTTTGGCCCTCTGTGAATTTGAGTTTGACACCCTTGATATAGATCATCTACTGCTATCTTTCATCAATGGATTGACAATAGATACCACCGTAAATTACGCTTGATTAGAACAATACATCATGATTGGAATGTTTGTCACAATGTATCGCTAGTTTGTTGCAACTAACACCGATTATGATTAACGAAACTTTCAGCATTTTCAAATCATTGCGGGTATAGACCGTGTTTATTCCATGACAGGAAAGTGCATTTAATTTTCTTCAGATTAAGTCTGTCAGATCACAAATTTTTATTGATGAAAAATTTTAAATACTGTTTTATATCATGTTCTCATGAAAGTTTTGTTTTATTAGTTGTGTATTTGTTCATTTTAGTTTTAATTTAAAGTTATGTTATATTAATCTAAGAAGTTTTAAAATTATGTTTTTTCCCCTAATTCAGGAACATACTAGTGTTCCTTCCCTAATTACACCCGCAACGTTATATCTGCAGGAATTGCTGACAACACCCGTACATTTTTCAAATATGACACATCAGTATTTACCATTATTGAGTAACACAGGGATATATCCGAACACATTCATAGAGAAAAGGAAGCAGAACTGGAGGTAGCAGAAATGAAGATGCTGAGGTTCTCGGTCGGAGTGAACATGTTGGATAGGATTACAAATGAGTTAATTAGAGGGACAGCCAAAGTTGGATGTTTTGGAGATAAGGTTCGAGAGAGCAGACTTCAATGGTTTGGACATGTCCAGAGGTGAGAGAATGAGTATATTGGTAGAAGGGTGTTGAGGATGGAGCTGCCAGGCAAAAGAGCGAGAGGAAGACCAAAGAAAAGGTTGATGGATGTTGTGAGGGAAGACATGAGGCCAGTGGGTGTTACAGAGGAAGATGCACGAGATAGGGTTAGATGACGCACTATGGCGACCCCTAACGGGACAAGCTGAAAGGAAAAGAAGAAGAAGCATATCCTTTTCACATGACTTATACGATCTCTCCTCCCCTCCTTTATCACAAATACATTGGAACCTCAGAATTCAAACATCTCGGTGGTTGTACATAGTTTTTGGACAAGAAAATCTGTGGAAAAATGCCTCGGTTTTTTACCCAATTCTCTGGGCCCGAACAAGTGTGCAAAGTGAAACACATTGACCAGGTAGCCCAATCGAGTGGAGCGATGACGTATGCACATGGAGCGTTGCCGAGGGGAGCCACTGCTCACTTCGAGTGAAGCAGTCACTCACAGCAAGCTGTTGCGTGCTCATAGCACAGCTTGTGCTTCTCAAGATTGTTTTATATTTTTCCAGTATTTTCATTGCCATGGGCCCAAAGAGAGACAGTGGTGATCCCAGCAGTGAAGGAAAAGGAAAGTTTAGAAAACCACAGTGGATCAAAGTATGCTAAGTACGGAAATGTGGTGCATGTTTGTTCCGGCTCTTGCTAGGTCAGTCGACTATTTTGATGATCCTAAAGAATTAAAAATGTAATAAATGGCAGCTAGTGTTGCCAAATGAGTGACTTGCATGACAAAGCAAAAGCCAAATTGAAGAAAAGGAGAAACTACAGGAGAATTACGCAGTCAAATCATTGAGGGGTGACTTTGACACTTCTTCCTTCCCTACCGAGTCCCTCCAATGCCATCGCACCACCACCAAAAAGGTAAATGATACACATCTGCGTTGCTTCAAGTTTGTGTATTTTTTTATCATTGAAATGTAGTGTGTACATGTTTTTACATAGAAAGGAATTAAAATAAGACCTTGGAGGTTGGGAATGGATTAAACTTATTTACATTATTTCCTATGGGAAAATATGTTGCTGAAGTTGATCAACTTAAATTTTGAACACTTCCTTAAAAAAATTACGTTCCAAATTCTGAGGTTCCGCTGTATCGCTGAGTGAGATTCTGTCCCCTTCAGTCGTTGACATGGTAAGATCTTTGTTTTCTGCTTTCAACAAGAGGAATGAATAGTTTTAATGTAAAGTGTTAAAAAAAAGTTAACTCTTGTTTAACCATCAACTTTATTGGTTGGTTCCAAAGAGTGGTGTCAAATTCATAATACCGTGTTTTATAATTAAGAATTATGTTATACATTTATAATACTGAATACAAATGGCAGCTGGATTTGAATCGTTCCTGTGTTGGTGGTGTGCAAACAACAAGAGCACGGAGATAATAAACTACAATGTAGTACTATACTCAGACATACTCAGTCTGACCCAAAAAATTTAAGGGCTTTTTAGGGGCATTCTTAGGGGCCGACACGAAAAATTTAGGGCCATCGTGGAAATTCAAGAGTAAGGAAAAAAGACACCCAATGGTGCCATCAACCATTCTTGGTTCATCAAAGGTTCCAGTACCTCAGTACCTGTGACAGTGATCACCTGTCGCCCCTTGTGGTAGTTTTCATTGATATGACCATTGTCAACGTCTTCACATAGTCTACAGAAAAACAGATTCTAACTACTATTTTAGCTTTATACACATTTACAAATGTCTTCTATAGATGTCTGTCTCAGCACCCCTACTCTAGCTCCTTGAGCCTACCCAGTGACTCCTCTATTTGTTGCTGCAGAGGTGCTAAAGTGGCTCTCTTGTCCTTTGCTCTGCCTCTGAGTGCATTGGCCTCGGTTATAAACCTCAGATTCCTCTTTTCTTCTGCCTACTCACACACCCTGTCAGCCTTCTCAATAAGCGTAGATATGTCAGTCTCTATTCTGGCTTTTTTTTGGCTTTGAGGCTGTCTATCTCTGCCTTAGCTGACTTCCTCTTCTCTGCCTGTTTTGATGCATCCTTCTTTTCCTCCTCAAGATGCTGGACGTAAATACTTCTGGCAGAAGACGCAGCGACCAACAGCTCCTTTGTGATAGGCACCATGTCAGCCCCGCCATATTGCTGGACCACCTCCACTATTTGCCTCCGTTTGTGGAGAAGCCTTTTTCCGCAGATGCCTGTCCATGGGACAGGGGCAGCAGCTGCTTTATGACCCCCCTTAGCTCCTGGAACTGCTGGCTTTCCTGCTGATGCAGAGTGGAGTGGAAGAGCGTGTCCAGCCTGTCCTGAGAGATGTTGAAATCAGATAAAGCGACCCTAATCTCCTCATCTTCTTGGATCTTTTCACTCAGTCTGGAATACTGGAACAGAATCCTGTCGCAATTGCTTTCCGCCACCCATCTGTGATCCACAATGATGTTCAAGGTTTTTGGGAGTTTTTTGTTGTTGTTCTCCTTCTCATCTTTCATGGCAATCTGCCGAGGGTCCATCCAGTTTAGTAGGCGGACTAAACTGTATATGATGGGGCCTTCTACAGCAAATTTTCCATCATGTTGACCAGGAATGTTTGGCAGCTAATTCTAAATTCCTGGTTTACACAGTCAGTTGAAATGCCAGATTTCAGAAGTAGTCTCTCAGCAGCAAAGCCTATGCCTATTTTCGATAAATCCACCCAGTGTGACCCAGTGTTAGTGTCACCCACATTAATCTGGACAAGGCTGGTGAGGGAGGTTGCCTTTTCTTTAAGGACTTCAAGCTTGATGAACCTTTCCATCAGAGTCTTGATGAGGGTGCCCATGTCCTTTGCGATGAAGGGAAGCATAGGCTTGTCAGTCTGGTACAATTTCAGGAATGGTTCCACCAGCCTGGCGCATATGAGAAAGAAGTGAAGCTTGGCAACAAAGATGGGGTCCTGTGCTGCTTTCTGAACAACAGTGAAGGAGCTGTTGGTTGGGCAGGTCATCTTCTTCGTCCTTGCTGCCTCTCAATAATCTCGTGCGTGTGGCATCTTGGTGATGGCTCTCTCTGCCACATTAATGTTTTCAAGCCATCTGTGCTTGTAGAACATGAAAGGGAGCGTGTTGGATCCAGTGACTTGTTTAAAGTTCTTGCGCCTGGCAGGTGCTTCGCAAAACAAGTTGTAGAGGGTGGACAGAAAATCTTCCACCCCCCATCCAGCTGCCACGCAACCAATTCGAAATGCATTATAGAGGATGTGTAGACCGCAGCTTCCAGTCTGAAGCATGCGGCGGGTGGTCATCTTTTCTATTTGTTCTTGAATAGATTTGTACAGCTTCCAATTAACATTGGGGCCATCCATTGAGAGCTGGAGCAGCTTTTGGTGACTGAAGTCACACACGATAGGGTCCAGACGCTCCTGAAGATCAGTTGCTACTGAATGTCCCAAGAATTCAGAGGTTAGGTAGAAAGTGCGGACCCGGTCATCTATCCACAATCACACATGAATGTTCAGCTGCTTCTCTTGCATCTCATGATTTAGAGACTCAAAGAGGAGGACATACTCTGAATCAGCCTTCACTTTCTGCCCCAGTAGAGATGAAAAGTGGGCAGCGATGCCAAATGTAGCCAGGTACGAAGTCTTCCTTTCCCTACAGTGGTAGTTTTTAGCAATGTCACTGTCTGGAAACATGACTGCAAACACTTTCGAATTATTTTCACAAGAGTTGTAACTGTAATGGCTGCAGATCACTTTTAAAGTCCACATGATCTCTTCCTTTAACGAGTCCGTTTTCATGTATTGAACTACATTCATAAAGCCTGACTTCTGGCTGGTTGAAGTCGATGACTGGACAACTGTAGGTGTGCATGCACTGCCATTACCACTGCCTGAAGTTGATGCTTCACTATCTTGATATTTTGACAGAAACAGATTCATACCAACGGAAGATGAGACAGTCTTCGCCAAATCAGCGTGTCTCGGGTTTTTCCGGTGCGACTCCAGTGCTTTGACGCGTATCTTTCCAAGCTGGTAACTCTGTTTGCACAGATGGCAGCAGAACATGTGCCGATCTTTTGGATCTCGATGAACCCAGCTCCCAAACTCCTTACTTTCAACCCAAGCATCTTGCAAAATGCACTTCCCCATGATACAAGTTTGATCGATCAAAGAAGTACGCTACGTCGTCAGGAAGACTAAGCGTAATGCCTACTCACGGAAACGAACAATGGAATATCGACGACAAGATGGCGACTAGTTGTGAACACAGTGACTTCCGTTGACAATTTCCGGCTGTTTTGGACGCCAGCCGGATCGCAATTTTTTTTTTTAGATAAAAGATTTATATTTTTTAGGGAGAATTTTGGCAGTAGATGTCCTCCTATTGATTTTTTTTAAATTTAAGGCCTTTTTAAGGGCTTGACCGGTTTTCGCTGAATTATTCGTACTTTTAGGGGCCCCTCAATGCACTCTCGGAAATTTAGGGGTTTTTAGGGACTTTTAGCGCCGCATGCGAACCCTGCTACATCCACTACAATGTCCAAAATCGGGAAATTGGACTCAAAAATGTTTTCGAGGCTGAACATGAGCACCTCGCAGCCACTTATTTAATGGCATTTCAAAACCAAATAGCCATGGACATGATCCTGGCTGAAAAAGGTGGTGTCTGCGCTCTCTTTGGGGAGCGATGTTGCATCTTCATTCTGAACCGTATGGCTGCTGAAAAGTAGTCTGACCAGGACTATAGAAGGCCTTAGTGTCCTCGACGGTAACAGGAATAGGCACTCTGATGTTGACACCTCCATGTGGGACAAATGGATGAGTGTGTTCGGTAAATAAGAAGCACAAGTCTCATCTATTTTAATTTCAATGCGGTTGTCGCAGCCATTTTTACTTTGTGTGGTTGTTGTTGTATTCTCTGTCTGTGCTCTTGCCTAAATAGAATTATTACCACAGCAATCACACCCAAAGAGAACAAATAGTGCAGATGTATCCTTTGCTGGGGTAATCTAGTCGAAAATCTAGCGTGTCTATTTTGGGTGATGTGAGAATTTAAGCAAATACTAGATAAACAGGAGGGAAATGTTGGATTAATTGGAGATAAAGTTGTCTCATATTTGCTCTCTTGGATGCTTTTAATGCCTCTTTGCTTAATGTGATGCAATCAAGAACCCATTGGGTGCCATGGAAACTTTTGCTGTGATGTGCTTAAACAATGTGATGGAATCAAGTTACATTGGGTGCCGTGGAAACACCCGACAGCAAGGTGCCGTGGAAACATCAGACAGGGATGCAGCAGACAACATAAAAACTGACCATCTCGAGAGGGTGATGAAGACATTGCAAAGACTCACACTGGCTATTTTTGTCACAGTTGCTTTCTTTGTCACATTTACTTTGCTGTGATGCGGACCTCACGAAGGAATAAAAATGGGGATTCATGGAGATGTGCGCAGAGCGGGTTGGAGATTGTGAAAGAGATACATCCCAAGTTCTCCTCGCAAGCAAGATGTTCCTCTTGTTTTCCTTCCTAGAGAAATTGCATTTTAAATGTCCTGGGTTGTGTGAGCCTGGCTATCACCGGATCCTCTATCACCGGACACGTCAATGACCATGCCCCTGAAGAAGTTGTCCCTGACTATGCATAAGGCTGTGTAAACCTGACAATGTTATATATTTATAATATTGTATATATTATATTTATTAGGTTTCATCATTAAAGATTTAACTAAATACGTCTTTTCGTCTCAAATACACGAGGTACAAATACTGTTTACATATTTTAGATTTGTATGGTACAAGGATCACCTAACGCGGATTTCTGAGCCGCCCCCCCCCCCCCCCAAAAAAAAAGCTGGATCGCTACGTACTACAGTACTGTACTGTATATTGCAGGGGAAGGTTATGCGCTATCCCCAGCGCAATGACATGGATCAATGAAAAAAAAAAAAAAAAAAAAGCCAGCATACATTAGTACAGTACTGTAATAAGCTTGGGGCGACGACATGCTGTACATTACTGCACATACAGTAGTGGGATCATCCCTGGGTGGTGTCATCCCCACTGCAACATGGACCAATTAGATCATGTGTGGATTTAGTATCTCGTGAGCTGACTTGCTGTGCATCATCACATGCAAACCGGCAAATCTTACTCACTTCCTCCTCTTCATCGTCCTCCATTCCGACACAATTTGATAGTTCTACTGAACGACACTAGTTTACAATGCCACCAAAGCGTTTCGCTGACGAGAAAGCTTCCTCAGATGCACCAAAGCAGAAGAGGAAGATGATGACAATCCCCAAAAAAATGAAACTGCTGGATAAGCTCAAAGACAGCAGGAGTTACGCTTCTGAGGTGTGCCATTATGACGTGAATGAATCCACGGTTTGTTGCATAAGAAAGGACGAGGTAAACATCCGTAAAACTGTGTCAATGATCGTTAACTAGGAAGTGAAACGTGTGGTGACTCCGCGGAATAAAAGAATTGTACGCATGAAAGCCGCACTAACTTTGTAGATTGAAGATTGTCGGAAGAAAGCGGTGCGTTTGGACACAAACATGATCAGGACCAAAGCCCTCTTCGAACAAATCTTGTGCGATGAAGAGGGTGAAGAAAGTGACGACAAACCTTGAGCCAGCACTAGCACTGTGAGGACTGATTCTCCCCCTGGAGGACTTGGCTTTTCCGCAAGCAAAGGTTGGTTCGCGAAATTAAAAAATTGTTATAGCTTAAAAAGCACGCCTCTCTTTGGCAAGGCTTCCTCAGCAGACACAGATGCCGCCCGTCGTTATGTTGAGGAGGAATGTCTGCAGCTCATCAGAGTGGAAGATTACCTCCCAGAGCAGGTCTTTAACATGGATGAAGCAGGTCTGTTTTGGAAAAGGATGCCTTTGCGCAAATTCCTCTTCAGGGAGAAAGTAAAGAGGCCAGGCTTCAAGACCCGACTGTGTGACTGTCGTCATGTGTGGGAATACAGCTGATTTCCTGTTGAAACCAGGCTTCATTTATAAAGCAAAACATCCACGAGCTTTTAAAAAATAAAATAAGGCTCTGCTCTCAGTTTATTGGATGCACAAGTCCAAGGCTTGGATCACAAAGACTCTTTCAAATGAGTGGTTCCCCCATTGCTTCATCCCCTCAGATGAAGTTGCATCTGGCTGAAAAGGGCCTCCCCTTTAAGGTCCTTCTCCTGATAGACTGTGCAGGAGGCCATGAAACGGACCTGCAGTATGACTGGGTCGAAATAGAATTTCTTCCGCCAAACACCACATCTCTTACTCAGCCAAAGGATCAAGGTGTCATTTGTGCCTTTAAGGAACTCTACACCCGCTCCACAATGTAGGGCCTCATCTCGGCAACTGATGACAACAGCAACAAATTTAATGTGAAAGACGACTGGCGTTTTTACGACATGGGCACACGTTTGTGTAATATCCAGGAGGAATTAAGGGATATGAACAGTGAGACGATAAGTTCAAGATGGAAAAAATTATGGCCTAAAGGACGACCATCCTGCCATTACTCCTGATGAAATTCATCACTCAGCAATGGAGAAGGCGGTGAAGCTGGCTCACAATATTAGGGATGAGGATTTGTGGACATGACACAGCAAGACATCTGCGCCCTAATTGAATGCCACATGGAACCACTGACTGACAATGACCTTCTTGACTTGACAAGGGCTGCAAGTGACGAAGACAATGACAAGGAGGAACCTGAAAACTGTGGCCTTACCCTGGAGAACCTGCAACAGTTGTCCAACATGGTAAGGGAAGTGCAAAACCTCACACTGGAAATAGACAACATGTTACGAGCTGTCGAGTTCGGCAATCGTGTTGAGGAGGTAATGTCTCTGTACAGAGGAATTTTGGAGCATCATAAAAAACAAAAACAACTCCCCATCACGATGTTCTTCTCAAAAATAAAGCCCTCTGTTACACCGTTTGCACCTCCACTAAAAGAATGACCTGACATTATGAAAATAAAAACAACTAGTTGTAATACTGTTGTAATTTTTGTCTCAAGCATGCAAATTAAAAATCCTGTACTGTTGACATATTTTAAACATTTGGGTAACCAAACCCACACACACACACACACACACACACACACACACACACACACACACACTGCACGCACAAAGCAAATTTATTTGTATAGCGCATTTCATACACAAGGTAACTCAATGCGTTTTACATGATTGAATTAATGATGATTGATTAAATTATTAATTGAAAACAAAACAAAGAGATAAAACATTTAAAACGAGATAAAAACAATAACAATGACAAAATATAAAAAAAAAATTAAAACCGCATACAATGCAAGTAATATGGTCAAAACGTGGATATATTCTAAAAAAGCAAGAGAAAAAAAAAAGTGTTTTTAACCTGGATTTAAAAACATTCACACTTGGGGCTGACCCCACCTCTGTTGGCAACTTATTCCATTTGTGTGCAGCGTAATAGCTAAATGCTGCTTCACCATGTTTGCTTTGGACTCTGCACTCCACTATTTGACCTGAGTCAGTCGATCTCAGAACTCTACTGGGTTTGTATTCTGTCAGCATTTCTTTCATGTATTCAGGACCAAAATCATTTAGTGATTTATAGACCAGTAGCACAACTTAAAAATCTGTTCTAAAGGTGACTGAAAGCCAGTGCAAGGACTTTAGGATTGGCATTACATGCTCTGACCGCTTTGTTTTGGTCAGAAAGCGAGCTGCAGCATTCTGAATTAGCTGTTTAATAATTTTTTGGGGGAGTCCAGTTAGAAGACCATTACAGTAGTCAAGTCTACTTGAGATAAAAGCATGGAAGAGCTTTTCCTGGTCTGCTCGACACATACAAGACTTCACTGCAGATATGTTTTTCAGATGGTAGAAGGCAGTTTTTGTGATTGATTTGATATGATTGTTGAAAGTCAGGTCGGAATCAATCACAACACCAAGGTTTCGGACTTGGTCTGTGATTTTTAAAGATAAAGAGTCCAGGTGTTTACTAACAGCAATTCTTTTTTCTTTATTGCCAAAACAAACATCGGCAGCGGCTCCAGCAGAAGTCTCTGAGTGATGAATGGCAAGTATACAGAAATACAATATAGTGTTTCTTATTATTTTCCTTTCGGCTTGTCCCATTTGGGGTCGCCAGAGCATGTCATCTTTTTCCATCTAAGCCTATCTCATGCATCTTCCTCTCTAACTCCCACTGTCCTCATGTCTTCCCTCACAACATCCATCAACCTTTTCTTTAGTTTTCCTCTTGCAATTTTGCCTGGCAGCTCCATCCTGAGTACCCTTCTACCAATATACTCACTCACTCACCTCTGAACATGTTCAAACCATCAAAGTCTGCTCTCTCGAACCTTGTCCAGAAAACATCCAAGTATGGCTGTTCCGCTAATGAGCTCACTTGTAATCCCTATGCAACCTGATCACTCCGAGCAAGAACCTCAACAGCTTCATTTCTGCCACCTCCATTTCTGCTTCCTGTTGTCTCTTCAGTGCCACCGTCTCTAATCCGTACATCATGGCCAGCCTCATCATTCTTTTATAAAGTTTGCCCCTCATCTTAGCGGAGACTCTTCTGTCACGTAACACACCAGACATGTTCCAACCTGCTTGGACCCGTTTCTTCACTTTCCTTACCACTCTCACCATTGCTCTGGATTGTTGACCCTAAATATTTGAAGTCGTCCACTCTCGCTATCTCTTCTCCCTGTAGCCTCACTCTTCCCCCTCCACTATTCTCATTCACGCACATATATTCTGTTTTACTTCGGCTAATCTTCATTCCTCTTCTTTCCAGTGCATGTCTCCTTCTTTCTAATTGTTCCTCTGCATGCTCCCTGTTTCACTGCATATCACAATATCATCTACGAACATCATGGTCCAAGGGGATTCCAGTCTAACCTCATCTGTCAGCCTATCCATTAACACCGCAAACAGGAAGGGGCTCAGAGCTGATCCCTGATGCAGTCCCACCTCGACCTTAAATTCCTCTGTCACACCTAAGGCACACCTCACCATTGTTCTGCTGCCATCATACATGCCCTGTACTATTTTAACATACTTCTCTGCCACACCAGACTTACGCATGCAGTACCACAGTTCCTCTCTTGATACTCTGTCATAGGCTTTCTCTAGATCCACAAAGACACAATGTAGCTCCTTCTGACCTTCTCTGTACTTTTCCACTAGCATCCTCAAGGCAAATAATGCATCTGTGGTACTCTTTCTAGGCATGAAACCATACTGTTGCTCGCAGATACTTACTTCTGTCCTGAGTCTAGCCTCCAATACTCTTTCCCATAACTTCATTGTGTGGCTCATCAACTTTATTCCTCTATAGTTCCCACAGCTCTGAACATCCCCTTTATTCTTAAAAATGGGAACTAGAACACTTTTCCTCCATTCTTCAGGCATCTTTTCGCCCGCTAGTATTCTGTTGAATAAGTAAGTCAAAAACTCTACAGCCATCTCTCTAAATTGCTTCCATACCTCTACCAGTATGTCATCAGGACCAACTGCCTTTCCATTTTTCATCCTTTGTAGTGCCTTTCTGACTTCCCCCTTAATAATCATTGCCACTTCCTGGTCCTTCACACTTACCTCTTCAACTCTTCCTTCTCTCTGATTTTCTTCATCAAATTCTTTCCATCTATTTAGCACACTACTGGCACCAGTCAACACATTTCCATCTCTATCCTTAATCACCCTTACCTGCTGCACATCCTTCACACCCGTACATTTTTCAAATATGACACATCAGTATGTACCATTATTGAGTAACCAAGGGATATATCCGAACACATTCATAGAGAAAAGGAAGCAGAATTGGAGGTGGCAGAAATGAAGATGTTGAGGTTCTCGCTCAGAGTGACCAGGTTGGATAGGATTAGAAATGAGCTCATTAGAGGGACAGCCAAAGTTGGATTTTTTGCTGACAAGGTTCGAGAGCGCAGACTTCGATGGTTTGGACATGTTCAGAGGCAAGAGAGTGAGTATATTGGTGGTAGGGTGCTGAGGATGGAGCTGCCAGGCAAAAGGGCGCGAGGAAGACCAAAGAGAAGGTTTATGGATGTGGTGAGGGAAGACATGAGGGCAGTTGGGGTTAGAGAGGAAGATGCAGGAGATAGGCTAAGATGGCAAAAGATGACACGCTGTGGCGACCCCTAACGGGACAAGCCGAAAGGAAAAGAAGAAGAAGAAGACGATGACAATTGTGCAAAGAGAGCATTTTAAAGTGACGGATTGTGCGATAGTGTACAAAATATAAAATACAAATAAAATAAAATACAAAATATATTACTAATAACTGATTAACTAACTGATTGGACCAGAAGGATGTGAGCGTGTCATGTGAGTGTGTTTCCCAACAATGGCAAAAGGCAGAAAATAGTAGGTTCGCTAATCAAGAATTTAATGACATAGTAGCCTGAAGGAAAAAATGTTCAAATGCCTGCGAGTTTTGACTTGGATTGAGTGTCATCTTTTTCCATGTGCACTGATCTCCAGCATCTTCCTCCCTAACACCTACTGCCCTCATGTCTTCCCTCACAACATCCATCAACCTTCTCTTTGGTCTTCCTCTCGCTCTTTTGCCTGGCAGCGCCATCTTCAGCACCCTTCTACCAATATACTCACTCTCTCACCTCTGGACTTGTCCAAACAATCGAAGTCTGCTCTCTCGAACCTTGTCTCTAAAACCCCCAACTTTGGCTGTCCCTCTAATGAGCTCATTTCTCATCCTATCCAACCTCCTCATTCCTAGAGAGAACATCAACATCTTCATTTTCTGCCACCTCCATTTCAGCTTCCTGTTTTCTCTTCAGTGCCACCATCTCTAATCCATACATCATGGCCTCACCATTGTTTTATAAACTTTGGTCTTCATTCTAGCAGAGGCTCTTCTGACACATAACACACCAGACACCTTCAACCAGCTGTTGCAACCTGCTTGGACCCCTTTCTTCACTTCCTTACCACACTCAACCTAACTCTTTCCCCTCGACCCCTATCATTCATATATTCTGTTTTACATTGGGGAATAGTCACTCTGGCAGCAGAGTGTGAAGCGAATCGGATGAGAATCAGCACCTCCAAATCTGAGAGTATGGTCCTCAGTCAGAAAAGCGTGGCATGCCCGCTCCAGGTCGGGGATGAGATCCTTCCCCAAGTGGAGAAGTTCAAGTATCTTGGGGCCTTGTTCATGAGTGAGGGAAGAATGGAGAGGGAGATCGACAGATGAATCGGTGCAGCATCTGCAGTGATGCGGACTTTCTATCGGTCTGTTGTGGTAAAGAGGGAGATAGGTCGTAAGACAAAGCTCTCAATTTACCAGTCGATTTACGTTCCTACCGCCACCTATAGGCATGAGCTGTGGGTCGTGACCAAAAGAACAAGATCCTGGATACAAGCAGCCGAAATGAGTTTTCTCTTCAGGATGTCCGGGCTCTCCTTTAGAGATAGGGTGAGAAGCTCAGTTATCCAGGAGGGGCTGAGTGTCGAGCCGCTACTCCTTCGCATTGAGAGGAGACAGATAAAGTGGCTGATTCGGATGCCTCCTGGACCTCTCCCTGGTGAGGTGTTTCGGGCATGTCCCACCGGAAAGAGACCCAGAGGACGACCTCGGACATGCTGGAGAGACTATGTTTCTTGGTTGGCTTGGGAACACCTATGGATCCCTCCGGAAGAGCTGGAAGAAGTGGCTGGGTAAAGTCTCGGTATCCCTGCTGAAGCTACTTCCCCCGCGACCCAACCCGGAAAAGCGGTATATAATGGATGGATAATCATCAATCGTCTCCTTTCCAATGTGTGCCTCCATCTTTCTAATTGTTCCTCCGCCTGCTCCCTGCTTTCACTGGATATCACAATATCTGCGAACATCATGGTCCAAGGTGATTTCCGTCGAACCTCATCTGTCAGCCTATCCATTACCACAGCAAACAGGAAGGGGCTCAGAGCTGATCCCTGATGCAGTCCCACCTCCACCTTATATTTTTCTGACACACCAACGGCACACCTCACCGCTGTTCTGCTGCTCTCATACATGTACAGTACTATTCTAACATATTTCTCCGCCACACCAGACTTACGCATGCAGTACCACAGTTCCTCTCTTGGTACTCTGCCATAGGCTTTATTTAGAACCACAAAGACACAATGTAGCTCCTTCTGACCTTCTCTGTACTTTTCCACTAGCAAACTCAAGGCAAATACAGTGAATACTCGGTTCTTGAACGTCCCTGTTGACAAACAAATCTGTTTTGTAACGAAAATTTCTATATAGAAAAAGAAACATTTCTTTGCTTCTGTTTTTGAACGAAAAACCAGTGCTCGAACACCCCAAAAAAACACATATCGCGCGAGGCCCAACCAGCTGACCCACGGCGCACTCTCTTATTGTAAATTGCAACGCGCCGCGAAAAAAAAAAAACGGAAATAACATAACGCGTGAGGTCCGACCACCTGACCCACAACGCAAAACTCCAAAGAAGGCAAGTGGAAGTAGTAGGGCTGCTGGTGCTGAAAAAGGAAAGTTGTGCATAAAACTGTCGACTTTAATAAAGAATTGATTGTCAAATACGAATCTGGTGTGCGTGTTTCTGAGCTATCGAAGGAGTATGGCATGGCGAAATAGACGATAACCACCATTCTGAAAAAAAAAGGACGCCCTTAAAGCAAGTTATGTTGCTAGAGGAGGAACCATGTTGAGCAAGCAGAGGTCACAGATCTTGGAGGAAGTTGAAAAGTTGCTTTTAATTTTCATAAATGAACAACAGTTAGCTGGGATTGTTTCAAAGATTCCGTTAACTCTAGCTTCTTATTGCTTCTTTAACGTTATTCTGCATGTTTGTTAATAAAAAAAAGTTTACTAGGCTGGCAATGCACTCTCGGCCGAGCCTACTCTACTACTAAAGCATACATTTTAAGCAAAAACTAAATATATTTCTTAAATCATTTTATTATATTCAGTATTTAAACTCCATGTATTTCTACTATGCAGTTCATTATCAGGAAAAGCCCAAAAAATGCTTTAAAAATTGTTATTTTTTAGGCTTGGAACACATTATTTCTTTTTCCATTAATTGTAATGGGAAATATTGATTTGGTTTTCGAACAAATGACTCTTGAACCAGCTTCTGGAACGGATTGTGGTCGAAAACCAAGGTTGTACTGTAATGAATCTGTTTTACTCTTTCCAGGCATGAAACTATAGTGTTCCTTGCAGATAATTCTGTCCTGAGTCTAGCCTCCACTACTCTTTCCCATAACTTCATTGTGTGGCTCATTATCTTTATTCCTCTGTAGTTTCCAAAGTTCTGAACATCGCCTTTGTTCTTAAAAATGGGAACCAGCACACTTTTCCTTCATTCTTCAGGCATCTTCTCACCCACTAGTATTATTTTAAATAAGTTGGTTAAAAAAAAAAAAAAAAAAAACTCTGCATCCACCTCTCCAAATTGCTTCCATACCTCCACAGGTATGTCATCAGGAACAACTGCCTTTCCATCTTTCATCCTCTGTAGTCCCTGTCTAACTTCCCCATTACTAATCATTGCCACTACCTAGTCCTTCATACTTGCCTGTTCTACTCTTCCTTCTCTCGCATTTTCTTCATTCATCAACTTCTCAAAGTATTATTTCCATCTATTTGCCACACTACTGGCACAAGTCAACACATTTCCATCTCTATCCTTAATCACCCTTACCTGCTGCACATCCTTCCCATCTCTATCCCTGTCTGGCCAACCTGTAGAGATCTTTTTCTCCTTCTTTCATGTCGAACCTAGTGTCGCCATATGCCTCATGTTTAGCCTTCGCTAACTCTACCTTTACCCTACGTCACATATCAATCTGTATACCTTCTGGCTCTCCTCAGTCCTCTCAGTGTCCCACTTCCTCTTCACTAACCTCTTTCCTTGTATAGTAATATCCTGCCAGTCTCGCTGATCACCTTGGCTGGAGTAGTCCAGTCTTCCGGGAGCTCCTCCTGTCCATTGAGAGCCTGTCTCACCTCTTTCTGAAAGGCTGCATAACATTCTTCATCTCTCTTTGACTATTATTAATGATTGTTGTAAAGACAAATTAAAAAAAAAAACAATAAGTACAAATAATAAAAGTACACACCTAGCAAAGTACAAATACAGATAATTCCCAATATTTTCAGCATATGGATAGCACCAAATAGGTGGTGTGCATTGTAAATTGGTAGAAGGGTTTTCCTGATTTGATAGGTCAATTTTGGGGGTGCGCATTGTACTTCAGGACGCATAATACACGACAAAGTGTGTGTGTGTTTCTTTCGGCTTGTCCCTTTCGGGGTCGCCACAGCGTATCATCTCGGATGAACGCATATATATGTTTGGCACAATTTTTACACCGGATGCCCTTCCCGACGCAACCCTTCTCAGGGAGTGGAGGCCCCAGTGGGATACGAACCCACAACCCCTGGTTTACCAAACCAGTGCTCTAACCACTTTAACTTTAGGATGTGAGCATTAAGTTTAAAGTATAAATTTAGATTTAATCAATTTTGGAATAGTAATATGACAAAATGTCAAGTGGTTTGAATACTTTTCAGATCCACGTTACCTTCACTAATGTATCGTGCGTGCTCACTGGTTGACAATGTTCCAAACCAAAAGTGCTGGCATCACCCCAAATTTGTATGCAACCCCGAATGCGCCATCAGATACACCTAACGCAGCAGTTAAGTCATTATTTTAGTAAATATTTGTATGAATAAGGCTTGTTGGCCATACATATAAACAATGAACAAAAGGGAAAACAGGTACAGCCGTAACGGAGCATGCCTTCTGCAATGTGACAATGTATTCATCCAAGCAAACTAGTTCATTGCATGCAATCCCAAAACAGTCCATCTGTGCTGTTGTATACATAGGAGCCCCTGTATTATGGCTCATAATCTCACCTGTAGTAGCTGAATTTGAACAAACTGAGCCCCAGTGACAGAGTTTAGACCCCCATAAGGAGCTGCATCTCTGTCATCATAGTGAGCACTAGATTGAGCGGATTTGTCTCCTTTTGGTTTTCTCTGAGTCGATCCAGAAGACCCTGAATTTAAAAAAAAAAAAAAAGAGAGAGAGAAAATAATTAGTTTGTGATCAAGTCAGTTTAGGTTATTTCAAAAGGGGTATATCACTGGGCATTTCAAATAATGTTACCAGAGACTGAAGGGCAAATCTGCTTCTTCCTCTTGGCCACCTGAATTGCTCTGTAGTCTGTCCTTGCAGAGCCACCATTCTGCCAGAAAAGATAATTTTGGTCACTACAGTTTCCTTCAGCAAACCAAAGCTCTTTTGGGTGACAGTAAGCAGAGCACTGTCTAGCAAAGACCAGAGCCAAAGGTAAAAAAAAATTGTAACACATAGAGTGGAACTTCAGTTCACAACAGGCCTCTGTTCACAAACAAATCAAGTTTCAAACAAATATTGCACTTGGTTCATGAACTGCCAGTCTTAGTTATAGGATAGACGCGAAATGGTCAGTTGTGCTTACTTTTGCACAGTGTGTATACTGCTTGCCCCATAGGTCAAATATTTCAGGTATTTGTTATTTTCTGTAAATCACCCCACAGTATGGCTTCAAAGAAATGAGAAACTATGTGACAGTGAGTAAGAGCAATTGATAAAAATATTGCAAAAAGTTTATTAAAAAAAAAGGTAACTGTAATAAAACTAAACTGTGGTCAACAGGACCACAAAGCGTCAGATGGTAGGGGTTTATGTATCAAGAAGAAAATGAAGGTTTAATTATAACTTTTGGTTGGCACAGTGGATCAGCTGGAAAGCGTAAAGCGTTGGCCTCACAGTTCACAGGTCCGTGCAGTTTGTATGTTCTCCCCATACCTAAGTGGGTTTTCTCCGAGCACTCCAGTTTCCTCCCACATCCCAAAAGCATGCAACATTAATTGGACACTTGAAATTTCCCCTAGGTGTGATTGTGAGTGCAACTCTTGTCTCTTTCTATGTGCCCTGCGATTGGCTGGCAACCAGTTCAGGGAGCACACTGCCTCCTGCCCGTTGACAGATGGGATAAAGTCCAGCACACTTGCGATCCTAGATAAGCAGCTAAGAAAATGGATGGATGGATTATAACTATAGTTCTTTTTAACTAAACCCCATTAAAAAAAAGCAAGCATATCTTAGGTGAGGACTGAAATGGAATAAATCTGTTTCCGTTCATTTGGAAATGGGGAAATTGCTTATGTTTGAGAACAGAAGGAATAATGGTCGTGAAATGACATTCCACTTTACATATATTATAAAAAATAGATCAGGTTTGGCGAACCAGCGGCTCTTTGCCTGTTTTCATGTGGCTCTTATGAAGCCAATGAAAGTATATAAAAACATTGCTTTTTCTTAATATGCGTGTGCACTTCACTTGAGTTTATTACAGTATTTTCGCAAAACTGAACATAAAATGATAATACCTCAGTTTCCCCATCAGATCGCGAACTTTTGAGTAAATTTCTTTTTTTTTTTTTTTTTTTTCAAAATGGCAGGGAAATATCCACAGTTAAATGAAAATATGTGGATGAACACAGGACGTTTTTACCAGAGTCGGAGTGCTCATACTTTTTTGATGAGCGTAACTACAAACCACTCTGCATTTTGTGTCGAATTTCTTTATTGCATTTCAAAGCTTCAATTCTTCATTCAGTGTCATTTCTAGGAATTTCCGAAAAGGACTGAATTTCACAGTCACAAGTTGGTCACTGAAAAATAATCAAGCTCTCACCACTGACACCCTTGTAAAAGAACTGCTTCAAGTGGCAACAATGGAATACAAGCCAGATTTGAAATAGATTGCTCAACGCAAGGAATGTATAAAGTGCCACTAATTAAAGTGAGAGTAAAAGAAAAATACTGTTGTTAAATACCATAAATACTATATATTGTATTTATTATATTTTTGTTTGTGGACTTGGTTAAGCTGGTAGTTTGTCTGTGCACAAAATTTTCATTTTTAAAATTACTGGCATGTTGTCTTGATACTCTGCTGAGTCTATCATGTTGGCAGGTGACATTTATAATAAAACTGTCTCAGCAAAGGTCGATGTGTGAGGAGGGAATGATGTTCATGCACATGATGCGGCTCTTTGCCGTAACAGTAAAAAAATGCGGCTCTTGATGACTGGTTTGCCACCCTTGAAATAATTATATATATATTAAAAAAAAAATCATCCATGTGCACCTTCATCTGAATCTGCACCTAAATCTAATACTTTCTACCTTCAGGCAGTTTTATGGACATTGATTCAATACGCTTCCTGAAAACATTACCTAATAATTAAACATTAAAAAAAAAATTATGCATCCCAAGAAATTGCAGCGCGATACTGTATTAATTTGTCTTTTTGCGACCTTAAGATGAAACTGTGACTAGGGAAAATAAAGAGGTGAGAACCTTTGCTCCTTCTTGACTTCCCAGTAACGCTATACAATAGAGAAGAGTTACGCCCCTCCCTGGCCACCCACCTCCACCATCTTCGCAGGTGAGCGCACCAGTTGTGAAACTGGGGCAACTGCCAAGGAGGCTGTGGGTTCTACGCCAAGAGCACTGGAAGACCTGAGAGGGTGCTGAAGTGTGGGGTCTGGAAGTGCACAGGTACCCTGCATGGAGAGAGATGTAAGTGTGCCCAAAGCCTCTGGTGTGACACTCTGCACATCATCAAGATTGAGGGTGCCCTGAGGGGGTAAAACATCCCCCACTGTGCCACCCAAACTGTTATGGGGACCCATTTCAATACTCTGTGCCAGTATGAGAGAGTCCACGGGCCTTGCAAATGTGGTGCTGTTAGAAGTGCAAAGTGGTGTGCCAACTGTAGACGGGTCAACAGTAAGGATGCCTGAGCTGACCATGGAGAGGTCCATAGTGAAATTTCCACTGGAGTTTAAGTTGTTCCCACCAAAAGGAATCCCAACACCAGCACCAGCCGGTGATGTTGTGGTTCCAGACAGAGAGAAAAGTGAGCTGAGGTCCAAGTTCATCAGCTGGTCACTCCCAGGAATAGTTGGCCCGGAAATTGTTACTTGAGTGGGGCTAATTAGCTCACTGCTAGGGGTCAGTGTGGGTGTGGTCTCCATCTGCTTCATAACATCTAGAAGAGAAGAGAAGAGGACTAATCTTTGTTAAAACTGCTAAAGACAAGATCTGCAAGGAAAACCTTTCAGCCCCTGGTTATTGGTTTCATAGGAAATAAAAATACAGCCTTTGGAAAAACAGATAAGTGAATAAAGTTTGAGACTCCACATTGAAAAATTTAGAACTGAAGAAGCCTTTTGGATTAAAGGTGAAACACTGTCAACAAACAAAACTTTCCAATTGTCTCAATTTTAATTTTGGAGATTACCATTTGTTGGATGACTGATAATCTACATAGACACAATGAGGACAATAACTCTTACAGACCAGGGCTAAGATGGTGTTGTTTAAGCATGTGACTCTTAAGAGTGCTGCGGGAGGAGAAGTGCTTGGAGCAGGTGGCCACAGGACATCGAGTACGAAGTGTGCTTGCGTCCTGCTTATGTTTCTTGGTGTGGATGTAGAGGCTGCTGCGAGCTGAAAATTTAGCATTACAACCTGAAGAACAGAAAAGACAAAAATGGTTTAGTTAAAACTGTCATTTTGACAATTTCACCACCAGCAGCTCACAATAACACACACAAACACACACAAACACACACACACACACACACACACACACACGCACATTAGTTTTCACTCAAACATTATCATGTTCAGTTTTAGCCACAATGACTGCACTATATATTCTCTGTAGCATTGTCACTTGGAAGGTGTGGCAAAAGACAACCCGATTAAATATAGGATGAGATGGTTATAACCGTGTGCAACTTAAATGTCTCCGCAGACGTACTTAATTCATCCCCATAGCTAAGTGCTGTCTCCTCCTCTTTTCCTTCCAAATCCCCATCTACAAAAACTAGCTCTAGGGACATGGAATGTCACCTCTCTGGCAAAGAAGGAGCATGAAATGGTACGTGAGGTCGAGAGCTTCACACGAGATATCGCTTCGCTTCGAGTTGGAGGGACGGGTCCTGACTATTGCTGGTGCCTATGCACCAAACAACAGTTCAGAGGACCCAATGTTTTTGGAATCCTGGAGAGTCCTCTCTCTGGGGACTTAATCATTCTGGTTGGGGACTTCAATGCCCAATGACAGTGAGACCTGGAAGGGCGTGATTGGGAAAAATGACCCTACCGATCATGACCCGAGTGGTGTTTTGTTACTAGACTTCTGTGCTCATCATGAACGAACATAACGAACACTATATGTTCAGGCATAAGCGTGTCCACATAAGCGTGTCCACATCTGCACTTGGCACCAGGACATCCGAGGTTGCAGTTCAATGATCGACTTTGTGGTTGTGTCATCGGCCTTGCGGCCATATGTTTTGGACATTCGGGTGAAGAGAGGGGTAGACATGTCAATTGATCACCACCTGGTGGTTGTCCAAGATGGTGGGGGAAGATTCCAGTCAGACGTGGCAGGACCAAACGTATTGTGAGATTATGCTGGGAACGACTGGCAGATTCCCCTGTCAGAAGAATTTTCAAATCCCACCTCTGAACTAACTTTGTTCATGTTCTGTGGGAGTCTGGGCTCTCCCTTAGAGATACGGTGAGAAGCTCGGTCATTGGGTGGGACTCAGTGTCAAGCCGCTGCTCCTCGACATTGAGAGGAGCCAGATGATGTGGCAGGGGCATCTGATCCAAACGCCTCCCGGACGTCTCTCTGGTGAGGTGTTCCAGGCATGTCCTACCTGAAAGAGACACCGGCGATGACCCCGTGGAGAGATTATATCTCTTGCCTGGGAACAACTCATCAACCCTCCGTAGTCTGGCTATTCCTGCTAAAGCTACTGCCCCCACAGCCCAATCAGGAAAAGCAGTAGAAGATGTATGGATACAACAGATTACAACAATACATGAATCTGCTTAATTCTTTAAAATGCAAAACCTAACAGGAAAATATTTATTATAATGCAGTCCTATGGGGGCACAAGTGCAATGGGTAGGTGGGTCCTAAGCCCGGATGAATGCAGAGGGTTGCGTGATGAAGGGTATCCGGTGTAAAACTGCGCCAAACACATATGACCGTTCATCTAAAGAATCCCATACCAGATCGGTCGTGGCCCAGGTTAACAAAGTCTACCCCTGGCACCGTTACCTGCAGGGAATCAGTGGAAATTCAACGACTGTGGGTTGAACACAAAGGAGGAGGAAAGCGGATTTGTCGGCAGAAGAAGAGGAGGAATGCACAGAGCCTACAACTGAGTGTAGGGAATTTGAATGTTGGGACTATGACTGGAAAAGCCCAGGAGTTGGTTGACAAGATGATCAGGAGAAAGGTAGATATATTGTGCATCCAAGGGAGCAGGTGGAAGATGAGTAAGGCTAGAAGTTCAGGGGCAGCGTTTAAATTATTTTACCATAGAGGAGATTGGAAGAGAAATGGAGTAGGAGTCATTTTAAAGGAACAGCTGGCGAAGAACCTCTTGGAGAATGAGAATGATTGTTGAGGCTAAAACTTGACATTGAAAGTGTTATGTATAATGCGGCTTTGCACCACATCTAGGATGTGACCTACAGTTTAAAGAAAAACTGTGGAAGGAACACTATTTGTGATAGGTGCAGATTGTAATGGGCATGGTGAAAGAAACAGTAGTGGCAACCAGGAAAAGAACTTTGAGGGACAGATGGTGGTGGACTTTGCAAAAAAGATGGAAATGGCAGTAGTGAACACTTTTTTCCAGAAGAGGCAGGAACATAGGGTCACCGACAAGACCGGAGGTAGAAGCACGTAGGTGGATTTTATTTTGTGGAGACGATGTCATCTGAAGGAGGTTACTGAATGTAAGGTAGTGGTGGTGGTGGACAGTATAGGATGGGGGTGTGTAGAATGACGAGTGGTGGGAGGAATATTAAATACAGGAAGTCCGACAAAGATAGAGGTTGACGAAGAAGTGGGACACTAAAAGGACTGTGGAGAGGCGAAAGGAATACATTGAGATGCAGCATACAGTGCCTTGTGAAAGTATTCGGGCCCCTTGAACTTTTCAACCTTTCGCCACATTTTAGGCTTCAAACAAAGATACAGGATTGAAATTTTTTGTCAAGAATCAACAACAAGTGGGACATAATCGTGAAGTGGAACAAAATTTCTTGGATATTTTGTACTTTTTTAACAAAAAAACTGAAAAGTGGGCCATGCAATATTACTATTATTATTATTTACTTTCAGTGCAGCAAACTCACTCCAGAAGTTCAGTGAGGGGCTCTGAATGATCCAATGTTGACTGATGATGATAAACAGAATCCACCTGTATGTAATCAAGTCTCCGTTTTAATGCACCTGATCTGTGATAGTCTCAGGATTCTGTTTAAAGTGGGAAGACCATCATGAAGACCAATGAACATACCAGGTAGGTGTGACACACTGTTGTGGAGAGGTTTAAAGCCAGATTCAGATACAAAAACATTTCCCAAGCTTTAAACATCTCAAGGAGCACTGTGCAAGCAATCATATAATCATATCAAGGAGTATCAGACCACTGCAAATCTACCAACACCTGGCCCTCCCTCTAAACTTTCACCTTGAACAAGGGGAACAGGGTTCATACACTTCCTGTGAATCAAAATTCCATGAATTTTCCATGACTTTCCAAGTATTAAATACTAAATTCCATGAGTAATATTGGATTGACTGATTGTGGTAGACATCAATATTTCAGCTATATTATCGTGTGTTTTCACTTAAACAATAAGTTGGCCCAGATGGTCAATGGCAAACTTAAGACGGGCCTTGACATGTGGTGGTTAAAGAAGGAGAACCTTCCGTGCCATGCATGATTTCAAACCATGACGTCTCAGTGTATTACCAACAGTCACCTTGGAAACAGTGGTCCCAGCTCTTTTCAGGTCATTGACCAAGTACTGACGAATAGTCCTGGGCTGATACCTTACCTTTCTAAGGCTCATTGAGACCCCACGAGGTGATATCTTGCATGGGGCTCCACTCCGAAATATTCACGTTTTGGTAGAATGTGGCAAACATACTAAATTATATGAAAGGTGTTATTTTTATTCGTCTAAAGGTAAACACAAGTAGGGCTTTGCCACCTTCTTAGTAACAATGACCTTTCCAACATGTTGGCATGACGATCAGTCAGGCTTGCTAATTTATGGTAAATACATCTGCCTGGGAAGTCCAATCAAAGATGCGTGAAGTCATGACATTCTTGCGTCATCTGATTGGAGAAGTACACCTCAAACTCACTAGTGTTTAAATTGGATTGGAGCAAACAGCGCCCCATGTGGAAGTCAAAGTCTTGGGCACAAAATAGTTAATAAATTAGCAATAATTGAAATATAAAGGTAGCAAGTGACATTTACATCATTTGTAACTGTGTAAAATATCACATGTGGTGGAAGTGCTTGTGACTGGTCTCCTCAACTACTGTAATTTATCCAAAGCAGGTCCCAAACACACTGGCAGAACCTCTGGCTGATGCCCTAGCGTAGTAGTCTGGTGCAGAGTAATATTCAAAAATAACATTGGTGTGTGGACGGTGGATGTGTGAAATGGTTCTATCTGACAGCGTTCAAGGAATAGAAAACAGGCTTTGATGACAGCGATGGCTGCAGCGACAGTGTTTGTATCCTAAACGGGTGATAAACGGGTGTACTGTAATTTATGTTCATCACAAGCACTCGTTCCTTCATTTTTATATTATAATATAATAAGAATAAATGTTACTCTCTTATCAAATCTGTACAGTATAGATGACCATAAAATTATAACATTTGAAGAATCTACCTTCAGCATGGCAATGAAAGGGCTTGGTGCCAAGATGAGTGATACTGTGACCTTTGAGGTGCTCTGCTCGGGTAAAGGATTTCCCACAACCTTCCTCAGTGCAGACAAAGCGACGATCATCATCATGTTTTCTGTCAAACAGAACAAAGAGGAATGCAGTGTATGACTTTTTATTTTTATAAATGCATCTTTGACATGAACAGGAGAGGTCATCAGAATCAGCATCAGGATCAGCATAAAAAAAACAAGGAATTTTTCCAGCAGTCGGTGCTACCCTGGTACAACATGCAGAACAAAGAACAAGGAACAACATAGCAACAAGAAAAAGAAGAACAAGAGACATCTCTTTATAGGAACTATTCCTGATAAGACGTGCAAGATGTAAAATCTATATAGATAACTGTGAACAATGTCAATTGTGCAAAGGGAGCAGTTTAAAGTGACGATACGTGCTGTCTACAAATAAACTATAAATAGAGAGAGAGAGAGCGAGAGCGAGAGAGCGAGAGAGCGAGAGAGAGAGAGAGAGAGAGAGAGAGAGAGAGAGAGAGACATCTGAGATGTCCCGCTGTGGCCACCCCTAACGGGAGAAGCCGAAAGAAAACACACAGTGATTGCCATATGAATAGGGAAAAGGAATCGAAAAGAGAAGTGATACAAAAATGGAAATTAAACTGTTTAACACAGTGGTCCTCAATTTTTTCCACACTAAGTACCATCTAGAGATTTTTTTGCAGTCCAACTGCCACCATGATGACCAACATTGAAATGCAGGAGTGTAGGCCTGAGTCCACACCATCACCATCGCCCCCAAAAATGTATGATTTTATGACCAAAAATTAGTTTAAAAAAAAAAAGGAATACTATTATTGTCAGGAATGCAAGGTACTAATGTTATGGACTTTGAATAGTAATATTACTTTCAAATAGTGGTTCTTAAAGTGCTACTTACACAAAAATCACATTTTAAAATGGGTATTGTTATCAAAACTACAAATACTGTAATTTCTCAAAAATAACCCGCAAATATTTACAAAAATATTTTGAAAAAGTTAATAGCGCATATTAATTTAGGTATGGATGAAAAATAAAAAATGCAATCACATTGTATAGTTGTATACAGGTACATATAGTATTAAAAAAAAGGTATACATATACATTTCGATATGATATTCGAGGTCTTATGTTACACATTTATTAAGGTAATGCGCCCCCCCAACCTGAACTCTATGACCTCCTCGGGGAGCTTGCATTTTACGATTGTTCGCGTCGCGTGTTTGTTGCGACTTCACCAAAGATCAGAAACGACGGCCCATGAGATTTTTAACGTAAACCAAGACAAAAAAAGTCGACTACAACGGCTAACTTTGCAGCTACTTTTAAGAGAAATGTGTCATAACTCATCTGGATCAGACAGGTTTCTGGGCTATCTCTGAGAAACATGGAGTTTTAGCTCTCTCCAAAGGTTTTCTATTGGGTTTATGTCTGGAGACTAGCTAGGCCACGCCAGAACCTTGATAAGCTTCTTACAGAGCCACTCCTAGGTTTTCCTGGTTGTGTGGTTTGGGTCATTGTCATGTTGAAAGACCGAGTCACAACCCATCTTCGATGCTCTGAGGTTGTTCCCCAAAATCTCACAATACATGGCCGCAGTCATCCTCTCCTTAATACGGTGCAGTCGTCCTGTCCCAGTAGGGATGGTTTTCTTGGGATGGAACTGATCATTCGTCTTCCTCCAAACACGGATAGTGGAATTATGACCAAAAAGTTCCATTTTGGTATCATCTGACCACAAAACCTTCTCCCAGAACTCCTCTGGATCATCCAAATGGTCATTGGCAAACTTAAGACGGGCCTTGACATGTGCAGGTTTAACCAGGGGAACCTTCCGTTCCATGCATGATTTCAAACCATGACGTCTTAATTTATTACCAATAGTCACCTTGGAAACTGTGGTCTGAGCTCTTTTCAGGTCATTGACCAAGTCCTGACATGTAGTCCTGGGCTGATTCCTCACCTTTCTAAGGTTCATTGGACCCCACGAGGTGATATCTTGCATGGGGCTCCACTCCATTTGAGATTGACCGTCATGTTTAGCTTCTTCCATTTTCTAATGATTGGTCCAACAGTGGACCTTTTTTTTCTCCCACAAAGCTGCTTAGCAATTTCTCCGTAGAGTTGTCCAATTTTGTCTCTGGTGTCTTCGGACAGGTATTTGGTCTTGGCCATGTTACAGGTTTGAGTCTTGCTGATTGTATGGGGTGCACAGGAGTCTTTATGTAGCTAACGACCTCACACAGGTGCATCTGATTCAGGAGAATACATGGAGTGGAGGTGGAGTTTTAAAGGCGGACTAACAGGTCGTTGAGAGTCAAAAATTCTAGCTGATAGACAGGTGTTCAAATACTTATTTGCAGCTGTTATCACACAAATCGTTCAAAAAAAAAAAAAAAATCATACATTGTGATTTCTGGATTTTTCTTTTTAGAGTCCACTCCCTCACAGTGGAAATTCACCTACAATAAAAATTTCAGACCCCTCTATGATTTCTAAGTGGGAGAACTTGAAATATAGCAGGGTGTTCAAATACTTATTTTCTTCACTGTAACTGCCTCAAACTCCAAAATCTGAAACCTCTTTAGCACTATCAAATGAAGTTACCTCTTCACTAGCAAACTCTACGGAACTGTCATTGTCCCTTTTATGAGCGTTTCTAAATTTGTGATGGTCAGCTTCGGGCTCTAACTCATAAGCTTTCATAAGAGTCTTTTAGACAAAATTATAATCAGAACTCTGCTCTTCAGAAAGGGCTGAATATGTTTGCAATAAAGGTCCATGACTCTTTTGGTGACAAGAGGTTTTCAGCAACTTTCTTGACGTGCAGAAAGTCCTTAACTACTTCTTTCTCATTGAAAGAAGGAAGCTGGCATGCCTTGTAATATAATATCAAAATGTAAAGAACTAACTGATGAAGCAGAGGGACTTTCAGGTTTTTTCAGTTCAATCTCTTTTTGTTTCCAATTTTCTAAGTTCTATTTCTTATTTTGTGTCTCTCAATCTGAATTTGTAATTCCAGTTTCTTTAATTCCAAAAAGTCTGGAGGTTTCTTTTTTTATGGCCAAAACATCAGGTCCAAAAACTTCTTCAATGAAATGATTCAGAACAATTTTCAAAATTTGAAATTTCCTCATAGCAGGTTTGGCATCAAGTTTGAAATGACTAGAAATTTGCAAAAGATCAGATTTGCACAAGGCACTGATTGCTTCAGAGATAGGGGACGCGAGAAAATCCTTAAGTTGAAACGCCAATTTGCTGGCTTCACAGTTCAGTTGCAAATATGAAGAAAATTAAATATTTGTAAAAATTGTCTCAAATGTTGAATAAATTCCATCCCGGACAAGCCCCTAATTTTTTTACATGTAAATTTAGAATATTGAAATCCACTTTGTTGGACCAGCAAAATATATATATAAAAAAAACTGTTGTATTACATTAAGACAATTTAATTACACACAAGATTTAAGATTAAAAAAATCAAACTAATACAAAATAGAGGGACAATGGCAAATATGGCAGTGTAGGTTGCACAACATGAGTTAACTAACTCAACAGCATATCGTCACCACAGTCCGAATGAATGTCCCAGTCAGCGAATGTGATTTCCAGCAATGGAGTAATGAATACAGAAATATCCAAAAATGAGCGGCAGAAGTCAGATAATCCAAGTCGTTACTTGTAAGAAGCACACCCTAAAAATCATCCAGTCCTGATATAGGCAGTCCACTTCCCGAACGTTTAAGAAATATCCGTGTCTGATGACGTAATAAAGTCCCCACTTCCAGAACGTTCCACAAAGATCCACATCAGATAACATAATAAAGTCCCCACTTCCAGTACGTTCCACAAAGATCCACGTCAGATAACATAATAAAGTCCCCACTTCCAGAACGTTCCACAAAGATCCACGTCAGATAACATAATAAAGTCCCCACTTCCAGAAAGTTCCACAAAGAGACTCTACCACTCTGCCCAGGAGCTGTGACGGCTTGGATCTGCCACGTATATATCCCGCCGAGAAAAAAAACTCTACATTTGTCAGAAGTCACAACAAATAGTGTAGTTCCAGACGAGTCTTACGGACTGGACGACAACATGACACGTCCCATAATGAATGCAATACAATGTTCTACATAACTAAATATAGATACTCTTAATACTAAGCGACACAAAATTCCTTCTCTACAATAAGATATTAAGGACAAAATTAGAAGAGGTGAAAGAAGTGAAGAAAAATCTAAAAGGAGTATCGCCAACCAGGTTTTGTGTGTTAGTAAGTAGACAGTATACATTTGACAAAGAAATACAACAAATAAATGGAAAAACATGAATACCAAGCTTTAATGGCACAAATCCTTGGGATTAGATTGAACATGGCCATGAAAAAATGAGCACAAAGAATTATATTTGATGTAAATGGGCTACGTTCCAACAATTTCCCCTGGTGGGAAGTAGAAATACCAGCAGTGTGGGCCATAAGGATCATTCAGAGATCCTCACTGAACTACTGGAGTGGGTTTGCTGCACTGAGAGTGGAGGAGCCAAATAATATTGCACGCCCCACTTTTCAGGTTTTTATCTGTTAAAAGTATAAAACATCCAATAAGTTTTGTTCCACTTCACGGTTGTGTCCCACTTGTTGATTCGTGACAAAAAATGTAATGCTATATCTTTCTGTTTGAAGCCTGAAATGTGGCGAAAGGTTGAAATGTTCAAGGGGACCGAATACTTTCACAAGGCATTGTACGTACTGTACTGTTGACATTTTAAAATGGAGCCTTACGGGGGCACAAGCCAGTGGAATCTGTAGGACGGTTCCAAGCCCGGATAAATACAGAAGGTTGCGTCAAGAAGGGAATCTGGCGTAAAACTGTGCCAAACAAATGAGCGTTCATCTAAAGAATACCATACCGGATCGGTCGTGGCCCGGGTTGACAACACCCGCCCCCGTTAACTTGCAGGGCGTCGGTGGAAATTCAGCTGCTGTGGGTCGAAGACAAATAAGAGGAGGAAAGCGGATTCGTCGGCAGAAGATGAGGAGGAATGCACAGAGCCTACAACTGAGTGTGGGGACTTTGAATGTTGGGACTATGAGAAGAAAAGATCAGGAGTTGGTTGACATGATGAGGAGGAGAAAGGTTGATCTATTGTGCATCCAAAAGAGCAGGCGGAAAGGTAGTAAGGCTAGAGGTTCAGAAGCAGAGTTTAAATTATTTTACCATGGAGCAGATGGGAAGAGAAATGGAATAGTGGTTATTTTAAAAGGAAGAGGCAGCTAAGAATGTCTTGCAAGTTAAGAGATCGAGTGATGAGTTTGAAATTGAGGGTGTTCTGTATAATGTGACTAGCTGCTATACCTTACAGGTAGGATGTGACCTAGAGTTGAAAGAGAAATTCTGGAAGGAACTGGATGACGTAGTTCTGAGCATCCCAGACAGTGAGAGTTGTGATTGGTGCAGATTGTAATGGACATGTGGGTGAAGGAAACAGGGGGGGTTAAGAAGTGATGGGTAAGTAGAGCATCCAGGAAAGGAACTTTGAAAGAGAGATAGTGGTGGACTTTGCAGAAAGGATGGAAATGGCAGTTGTGAACAATTTTTTCCAGAAGAGGCAGGAACATATAGTGACCTACAAGAGCGGAGGTAGAAGAACGCAGGTGGATTATATTTTATGCAGATGATGTAATCTGAAGGTTACTATCTGTAAGGTAGTGGTAGGGGAGAGTGTAGCTCGACAGCATAGGATGGTGCTGTGTAGGATGACTGGTGGTGGGTAGGAAGATAAAGAAGACAAAAGGTAGAGCAGAGAATCTTGTGGTGGAATAATGTTGTGTGGCCTTTCGGTTAGTCATAAAGCATAAGAGATTCATGAAGAAGAAGTGGGACAACGAGAGAACAGAGGCAGGTGGAAGGTATAAATATTGAGATGAGACCTAGGGCAAAGATAGAGGTCACAAAGGCTAAATCAGAGGCTGATGACATGTACACCAGGTTTGACACGAAAGAAGGAGAAAAGGATCATTACAGGTTGACCAGACAGAGGGATACAGATGGGAAGGATGTGCACCAGGTAAGGGTGATTAAGGATCGAGATAAAAATGTGTTGACTGGTGCTAGTAGTATGCTAAATCGATGGAAAGAATACTTTAAGAAGTTGATGAAGAAAATGAGAGAAAGAATAGCAGAAGAGCCAAGTGTGAAGGACGAGGAAGTGGCAATGATTAGTCAGGGTGAAGTTAGAAAGGCAATAAAGAGGATGATAAATGGAAAGGCACTTGGTCCTGATGACATACCGGTTGAGGCTGGCAATGAGCTATGAGCTCAACCGGCAGTGAGGATCGGGGGCTGACGGGGGCGATCGCCTGCCCTAAGTACTGGGAATAGCGCAATGCAAGTGCACAACACGCCGCGGCTTCCGTCCTTTCCAGTAAAGAATGCATTCAGCATGCCAAATTTACATAATCGTGAAATGCTCACAGTGTGGGTCTTAAAGGAACACTTTGTCGAAACTAATAGGAAAGGAGCACACATTAAGTTTAGTAGATGAAGGTTCAGTGTTTCTTTAATGCGAGTTATCCACAGATTTAACCAAGAAACATCTCTAAATTGGAAAAGTATTATTGAAATTCCTCTCTCGCTCAGACATTCCAATGAGCCCGGCTGGAAAACTGACAGCCAATCAGCGTTTGCAGTGCTAACCTGTCCTGACCCCCTTGATCGTGGAAATGTTTCACTGAGCGGAGAATGTCCAATATCTGCGATTTTGTGGCCGATTATTGTGAAAAATAATTACAAACAAAACAAAAATAGCATGATGTACAATGTTCGACCCTGTGCGTTTGAGCCAGAATACACACAAGCCGGCACTTGATGTGTTGGAGAGGGGGCGTGGCACTAACGCCGAACAACAACAGTCCCAATATATGTACCATGGAGATTTGTTTGATCCTTTTCTGAGGAGTTGGTTTAGATGTAGAGAATATCCAGTAGGCACGGACAGACTTTTTTTTTTTTAACCCCAAGTTGTATTTTTTAAGCAGCCAGCCTCTCGCAATCGACCGGCTGGTTGTTGCATGTGTGGATCGCCGTAAATATTAACCGGGAAGTGTTGTGTGCTCAGAGCCAACAAAGCAAGTAAAACCGCGAGTCGATGCTTCGTGTTATTACTACTCCCGCCATTGAGCAAACTAAACAAAAATAACAATGTATAATGTTCAAGCGTTTGACCCAGAATACACACAGGCGGAACTCGACGTGTTGGGAGGGGCGTGGCGGTGACGACGAACAATAACTGTCTCATTACAAGGATCGCGGAGATTTGAAACTTTTCTGAGAGGTGTGGCCAGACTTTTTTTTTTTACCCCAAGTTGTACTTTTCAAGCAGCTAGCCTCTCACAAATGACTGGCGGCGGGGGTGGGGGGCACGGGGGTTGCACGCGCACCAAGGTGATTCAGCAGATCCAAGCCAGCCAGCCAGAGTAAAAACTGTAAAATACGCCTGAGTCCCTGTTAATAATTTCCTGTCACACCCCATAGATTCTTAACAGCAGCTACTTTATGGGCTTTGGGAAACTTGCCAGACTGAAGTGAGCAATTGATTATTTGCTGCAAATCAAGTAGCACTGACTGCACAATCTTCTTTTTCTTTCGGCTTGTCCCGTTAGGGGTCACCAGAGCGTGTCATCTTTTTCCATCTAAGCCTATCTCCTGCATCCTTCTCTTGAACACCCAGTGTCCTCATGTCCTCCCTCACAACATCCAACAACCTTTTCTTTGGTCTTCCTCTCGCTCTTTTGCTTGGTAGCTCCACCCTCAGCACCCTTCTATCAACACACTCACTCTCTCGCCTGTGAACATGTCCAAACCATTGAAGTCCGCTATGCCCCAGGCCTTAGATTGATCATTGAAATTAAATTAGTTATTTCTAAAAACTAATATTTACATCCGACAAAGGAGGTCTTTAGTCATTGTTTTATTATTTGCTAGTTATGCTATTCTGGTTGCTGTGGTGTGATAATTTTTGTTTCGATGTCACACAGTGAGTGTGACCAAGATCGTCAGTATTGACCTGCCTACACAGGTAGTGTGTGGGGCAGTCTAAGCTTCGTTTGCGTATGGATGTAAAAAGCAATTATAGCTCTCGACTTCGTGAGTGTCATCAAATGGTAGCTTACATAACTCACTCAAACACCTGCCAACATAGATGCTAACAATGGAACCAATGTGTTCAAGTGTACTTCATTGGACAAGTCACACAACAATTCTGCACATAAAAGTATCCTGTCCATTTTGGAGAAAATTTAAGACTATCTAATAGTTGAAAATATGGGAAATATCATATTGTGCAATTTGTGTCATTAAAAGTACGTGAACGTACCTAAAGCAAGCCTTACATGAAGGTCCTTCCCTGTCCTGAGCCAATTTTTTTCTTATAACACAGTCAGCACTCATGTTGTCATCCCTACTGTAACGGCATTTGAGTACACCTGATAAAAGCCCACTGATCTACAAATACAGGATGCGCTGGTATCGGAATAAAAGATTTTATTGCTGTATTCTGAAATAGTTTTATCGTGAAAGAGTTAAGCTGTCTCGTACTCTGATCCACAGATTGCATGTTATTTCTCAGCAATCTTTTCTCTCCCATGGAGCCAACTTTATTTTTCAGTAATTTGAGTGACCATCAGATATTTACAATTTTTAAAAGACAGGAAAAAAACTATAAATACTACTATATGAAAATAATTTTTTGATTCACTACTCAATAACCCTACTGTTCCCAAAAGCGACGCGGAGTACCATAACTTCTCAGAAATAAAGCGCAATTTTTTCCCAAAATATTTTCAAAAAGCTGATACAGCGCATTATATTTAGGTATGGGTGAAAAATAATAAATACATTCACACTGTATAGTCGTATACAGGTGCACAGGGAGGTAAAAAATGGTATACATATACATTTCGATATGATATTCGATGTCTTGTGTAACACAGATATATATTACAGTAATGTGCGCCCCCAACATGAGCTCTCTGACCATCTCGGGGGGAGCTTTGCATTTTAGGATCGTTTGCGAAGCATATTTGTTGCTACTGCACCAAACATCTGAAACGACTGCCCATGAGTTTGCTTTAACTTAAACTAAGAGGAAAAATGTCGACTACAGCGACTAGTTGTGCAGCCACTTTTAAAAGAAACGTGTCATCACTGATGCAAGGAACCCGGAAGCAGCACGCCAGTCATAAACAACGAGAGCTCAATGGCTTCAGGTCATTATCAAAGCAACGTAAGCTCAAACTACGTAGTATAAGCGTAATGAGTACCTTAAAAAAAAAAAAAAAAAAAAGGGATAGCGCACTAATAAGAAAAAAAAGTGAGCATTTCATGTCCCATTACGCTCGTTTATACGTAGTTTTAGCTCACGTTTCGATCGCCACGAGACGCCATAGGAAAGCTATGACAGATTGTAGCCGAACGGAGGGCAAGAGGCTGCGCTGCTGAACCAAAACTCTTGGGATTCAAAAGACAATTCCTCACAAATGCCATGGATGGCACAGTGGATGCTGTGGGAGCAAGATGGGATGTTCATGATACAATGCAGGAGGTACCAGAAGTGGTCCAAGTCACTGAGTTTAACAGTGACGCAAAGTCATGAGTCTGATACTTCTTTTGAAGTCTTGGCCGAGGATATGTAATTTAGAGGATAAACTGCACTATGCACAAATGTTTTCCGCACAAATATTTAATGCAAAAAATTTTAAGTTTAAACAGTGTGAAACAGTTTATTTAATTATTTAAGACTAATATGTGTTGTCAACAGTAATAATAAAATGTTATGCCATCATTGAGCATTTATTTGAGTTGATTGAGGGATTCTGTTCTGACAATTACAGGGACCAGGATAAGCGTGTCCTGTGGACTGTCCCGATTTATATATTACCGCTAAATAAGCACATGCACAATGATTATTATTAAGGATTGTTGTACAGACAGTTTTTGAAAAACAATACAAGTACAAACCTAACAAAATGTAAATACATATAATTCCGAATATTTTGACCATATGGGTGCGCTTTGTACATTGGTAGAAGGGTTTTCCTTATTTTTTTAGGTCAACTTTGGGGGTGCGCATTATACTTCAGGACGCATTATACTCGAGAAATTACGGTAAATGTTTTCCTCAGACGATCAATGACGTCACTGATCGGATCAGAGAATGATATCTAAACCAATCAGCTGATCCGCCAAAAAAAATCCAATTTTCAGCCGATCCAATCAGGCTGATCAAATCGGTGTCGTCCATTGTCGACACACAAACAGCCACATAAACATGCACATATTCAGAGTTCCAATGCACACAGTTCAGTTACCATTGCAGAGTTTAGTTCCAAATGTGAAAATTATAGGTAATGGTGTTCTTGTACATAAATTGATGTAAAAAAGAAAACTACATTATCTTGTGGTAAAATTGTCACAAAAAGTGTCACAGTTATTAAAAATGTTGTACTGTATTGAATTTTCACAAAAACCTACATTTCTGTTTTCCTCTTACCATAGAGGAATTTTGTTAAAACGTACACATGTTCTACGACCAATTATCCCAGATTGGAAAAGGGTAGAAAACTTTTTTTTGTTTGAAAGATGAAATCTAATCTTTCATTTGCTGGCTGGCAGATAGCCATCCGTCCGTCCATCAGTTTTCTGAGCCACTTACCCTCACAAAGGTGCCTTGAAAGATTGTCTAAAATGACTGGGACTGAGATTGGCTGAGATTAAAGGAATTAAATGTCTTTTTAGTGTATTCAATTAAACATAGGTCTAACATGATTTGCAAACAATTGTATTCTTTTTTTTTTTTTTAACAACATCCCCACTTCATTGGAATTGTTCCATTCTTTATCAATGACGTGTCAATTTTAGCCATGCAGAGCCACCAATCTTCCGTTAATCTGGATCATATTTATAATGATATTTAGGCGCACCTCTGGGCATGACTCTTGATACTCAAAGTGAAGGCTTACTTACCGTTTGTGACGGAGCAATTTTGACATGCTTGTAAAGGACCAGCCACACCCTTCTGAGTCGCAAACAAATGGCCTCTCACCTAGAAAGGTAGAAACTGGGTGTTCATAAAATAAGACTTAAATTTGAAAAGTTGACAGCAATTATCCATCTTAATTTAGGATAGTACTGTATTCTTGACCCATTTGATAATTAATAAATACTGTGAAACAAATCCCAAACCCATCCTGCCATCCATGGACAGATAGCCGCACTGTTGATTTTTTTTTTTTTTTTAAACAAATTATTCCACTGATTATCGCTTCAGAAATAAATGGATTTTTCATAATTAGACAGCAAATACTGATACAAAATACAGATGTGGGGGCCGGGGGCAGATATTTATCTCCACTTAAGAACACACACAAGGGGAATTTGACGTGTTGGGAGGGACGTGGAGCTGACGACGAACAATAACAGTCCCATGAAATGGACCGCGGAGATTTGATGCCTTTCTGAGGAGTTAGTTTAGATGGAGAAAATATATAGCAGGTGGATAGCAAAGCTTCTCGCAATCCAGCAGCGGTGTGGTGGGGGTGGGGTGCAGGCGCGGATTGCCGTAAATAGTAACCAGGAGGTGTTGTGTTCAGAGAGCCAGCAAAGCGAGTTGAAGCTCCGTGTTATTACTATACCATAGAGCAAATAAAATAAAAATAACAATGTACAATGTTCAAGCGTTTGAGCCAGAACATACACGCAGGCGGAATTCAACGTGTTGGGAGGGACGTGGCGCTGATGACGAACAATAACAGTCCCATGAAATTGATTGCGGAGATTTGATGCTTTTCTGAGGAGTTGGTTTAGATGTAGAGAATATATACTAGGTGGCCAGACATATATGTACATTATATATATATATATATATATATATATATTTTTTTTTTTTTTTTTTTTTAAACACCAAGTTGTACTTTTCAAGCTGCAAAGCTCATCGCGATCCACGGGCGGCTGGGTGGTTGGCGGTTGTTGCATGCGCGGATCGCTGTAAATAGTAACTAGGTAGTGTTACACGTATAAATCCATCCATCCATTTTCTTCGCCGCACAATGATCGAAGGTGTGCTGGAGCCTATCCCAGCTGTCTACGGGCAGGAGCCAAGTTTACACACACGCAGACACAGGTAGACCATACAAACTCCACACACGGATGTCGGGATTGCACAGCTGCGCCACCCTCGTAACGTATGTTGTTGCTTTACCATACCAGCACGAGAGGCTATAACTTAGCGGCTATTAACCAGTAATGATTAAATGCGTGCAAATTTCCCCGCTGATGAATGAGTCTCAACTGTGACAGCCACAGCTTTATCCTGTCAGGTTGACCCCACGGGAGGTTAAAGAAAGACAAATTTGGGTGTGTTTTCTCAGTTGGTGCAGAACAAGTTGGCATCTTGGCTTATCTAGAATGAATGGTCTGTAATGCTAAACACCGGCGACGTCATGGGCGTAGTCAAGGATGTTTCTTACGCGTTTGGCTTGAAAGCTGCCACATATCCAGATTTTGCTAGGATTCAGATATGTTCTTTATTTTCAACTTTTTATTCAATTACTGTACAAAATATGTGTAATAAAAATATTACTTCACATTGGAGGGTTCATTGTACATATGAATTCTAAGGAGAGTCTTCCTTTAATTTACGTGTTGATTTCATAAACCTTGTTCACAAAACAAGCCTGTTTTTAAACAATCAGTATTCACCCAGTAACAGGAAATCCAAGTTAACCGTACTGAGCATGTTCGGAAGTTACGCCAAAACCACATAATCTGAGTTGCTTCACATACTGCGAGCACATTTATGTCGAAAGTCATCAACATCATGAGCCATGTCATTGGAAATTCAGTTAAAATGAAAACATTTCTGGGACAAAACACAGGTAATGTTTCAGTATCTAACTATAATTAGTATGAGATTGTGATTTACTTCAACTTGATCTAAGTTCTAACGTTAGTCTGTCCATGTATCTAAATGCGAATGATCATTTTCCCCTGTAGTACACGTTATCTTGAAGTTGAAAACTTTTCCCCTCTACTTGCTCTAGGAAGATATAGATCATCTACTGGTAGCTTTCATCAATGGATTGACAATAGATACCGCCGTAAACTACGCTTAGATGGAATAGACTGGAGGAATAGACTGTTTGTGTTTATTCCTTGACAGGCCAGGGCATTTAACTTTTCTTCAGATAAAGTTTGTCAGATGAAGAATTTTTATTGATGAAAAATTTTAAATACCGTTTTATGTCATGTTCTACTAATAGATGAAATGGAAATTATCATTTCTGAGTAGAAATGTTTGTTTTCTATTTTAGTTAGGTATTTGTTAATTTTATTTTTAATTTGCAGTTATGTTATATTAATCCAGTAAGTTATTTTAAGGTCTTGAGATTCCATCTCTAATCATACCTGCACCTTTATCTGGGAGCATGACTGACCACACCCGTACATTTTTTCAAATGTGAGTGACTGGTATTGCATTTCAATTGAGGAAAACATGTAATGTTATATTACAGCCACAGGATTGCGCCAGAGATGGCAAAATAATTGTCAGGCATCAGTGAGACCCAGTGAAGCCAAACCAGGAAAGAGCAGGCTGAGCAGTGGCATAAAAAGCGGAATTGGCATCTTCATTAGGGCGCAGACCAGGAGTGTCAACCTCATTTCACATTGTGGGCCACATACAGCCTCGGGAGATATCAAGTGGGCCAGGCCATTAATATTATACCATACTCTGCTATAAATAACCAATATACATGTCTTTCCTTTGTTTTGGTGTAAAGAAAAAGAAAATAAGGAAAATGTTGAAATTTAATGAACATTGCTTTTACAAAACATTTTATGAAACATCAGATTTCCTTAGACAAATGTGCAATTTATTTTCATCATTCACATATATGCATTGCAACTGATACGACTGATTGTACAAAGGCACAAAACATAAACAAGTAATTGGTATTGAAAAATATAGTAATGCACTAAGATTAAATGATAATTATAAAGAAAGGAATTTTTAAACCATTTACATATGTGCAAATAAAATCTAAATTTAATCGTTTACAATCGCACAGCTCACCTCCCCACACCTTACAAACTAAGGAGAATGCTATTAAATGTGTAAAGAAGAAAGTATTCACATGTTCTGAAAATGTGTAAATTTCATAAACGCACATACAATTCATAATGAAAATTCAGAGGTCCATGAACAGTAACCACCATACTTTTTTGTAGTAAAGTTGCTGACTAACAAACTGCACATTTTTGTTGTGGTGTCCATCATTGGCAACAACTGAAGAAACTCTTCAGTAACAGTCAATGTCTCATCAACTCCACGAATAAATGATGCCAGTTGTGCCACTTCTGTGATGTTAGTGCTCTCATCATTTGCATCAGAAACCGCAATAAATGACAGGACTCTCTGTTTCAATTGTCTGTCTAAATCTGCTGATAGGTCCGAAATCCTCACTGCTATCGTATTCCTCGTCAGGCTTCTTCTTCTTCTTCTTTTCCTTTCGGCTTGTCCCGTTAGGGGTCGCTACAGCGTGTCATCTTTTCCATCTTAGCCTATCTTCTGCATCTTCCTCTCTAACCCCAACTGCCCTCGTGTCTTCCTCACCACATCCATAAACCTTCTCTTTGGTCTTCCTCTCGCTAGCAGCTCCATCCTCAGCATCCTTCCACCAATATACTCACGCGCCTCTGAACATGTCCAAACCATCGAAGTCTGCTCTCTCAAATCCTGTCTCCAAAACATCCAATTTTGGCTGTACCTTTAATGAGCTCATTTCTAATCATATCCAACCAGCTCACTCCAAGCGAGAACCTCAACATCTTCATTTCTGCTACCTCCAGTTCTGCTTCCTGTTGTTTCTTCAGTGCCACCATTTCTAATCCGTACATCATGGCCGGCTCACCACTGTTTTGTGAACTTTGCCCTTCATCCTAGCAGGGACACTTCTGTCACATAACAAACCAGACACCTTCCGCCAGCTGTTCCAACCTGCTTAGACCCGTTTCTTCACTTCCTGACCACACTCACCGTTGCTCTGGATTGTTGACCCTAAATATTTGAAGTCCTCCACCCTCGCTATCTCTTCTCCCTGGAGCCTCACTCTTCCCCCTCCATCTTTCTCATTCACACACAATTGTTCCTCTGCATGCTCCCTGCTTTCACTGCATATCACAATATCATCTGTGAACATCATGGTCAAAGGGTATTCCAGTCGAACCTCATCTGTCAGCCTATCCATTACCACTGCAAACAGGAAGGGGCTCAGAGCTGATCCCTGATGCAGTCCCACCTCCACCATAAATTCTTCTGTCACACCTTCGGCACACCCCACCATTGTTCTGCTGCCATCATACATGTCCTGTACTATTTTAACATACTTCTCTGCCACACCAGACTTACGCATGCAGTACCACAGTTCCTCTCTTGGTACGCTGTCATAGGCTTTCTCTAGACCCACAAAGACACAATGTAGCTCCTTCTGACCTTCTCTGTACTTTTCCACTAGCATCCTCAAGGCAAATAATGCAACTGTGGTACTCTTTCTAGGCATGAAACCATACTGTTACTCGCAGATACTTACTTCTGTCCTGAATCTTGCCTCCACTATTCTTTCCCATAACTTCATTGTGTGGCTCATCAACTTTATTCCTCTATAATTCCCACAGCTCTGAACATCGCCTTTGTTCTTAAAAATGGGAACTAGAACACTTTTCCTCCATTCTTCAGGCATCTTTTCGCCGGCTAGTATTCTGTTGAATAAGTTGGTCAAAAACTCCACAGCCATCTCTCCAAATTGCTTCCATACCTCCACTGGTATTGTCATCAGGAGCAACTGCCTTTCCATTTTTCATCCTTTTCGTGCCTTTCTGACTTCCCCCTTACTAATCATTGCCACTTCCTGGTCCTTCACACTTGCCTCTTCAACTCTTCCTTCTCTCTCATTTTTTTCATTCATCAACTTCTGAAAGTATTCTTTCCATCTATTTAGCACACTACTGGCACCAGTCAACACATTTCTTCCATCTCTATCCTTAATCACCCTTACCTGCTGCACATCCTTCACATCTCTATCCCTCTGTCTGGCCAACCTATTGTCAAGTAGGTTGCCATACAACAAATAGCAATGGAGCGAATTGATAACAATGGGCTTGTATGGCTTGGGTCCATGTGTTGAGCTGAACCCTAGCACCAACTCTCAAATTGAACACCAGATGTCCCCAAATTATACTTGAAAGGGTCACCAGCACGTCAAAGATCTCTGATAAACGTAGCCTACCCACTTAGCATCTCATTGCATTGCATACATATACCAAAGTCAGTAACCTTATATAAACCTGATTATTTTTCACATCTTTGTATTAGATACATATATCGGTGTTAGCAACCTTAAGAACCCAATTATTTTCATATCTTTGTATTCACATCTTATTTTTGACATAAAGACATCAACAGGATGCAGCTGCCGGGTCACACCCAACGCTTTTTCAAGACGTTTGCAGCATCGAGTTACTGAACAGGAAGCCCATCACACTCAAGTCAGCACGCAGGATGTCTGCAAGCAGAAATTGATTTAAACTATTTTTCCATTAAACTTTTAGCAGAAAATATGATTCTTTGAAACGGCTTTGTGAAAAGAATATAACCTGTGTATGACTGTCTCTCTCAGACAAGGCAACACGATGAGATACCAACTAAAACAAGCCTGAGAATGCATGAGAGAATTGTATTCAAAAGAATGTTGACACATTTATGCTATTGCTCAAAACTAGGGTGAAACCGAACGAGAGTTTGTGGATACATTTTTAAAGATGCATTTATTGATTAAAGGGAAAATGACAAAATTGAGTGAAGCTAAGAAGGGTGTGACAACTCAAGCCAGGAATGGCGAAAGGCGCCTAATAAGATGAACCAAGTGAGCCCTTCCCACTAGGCCTGGATTCAGCCAACATTTTCCAGAATGTTCCACCAAAAAGCTATAAAAACCTTGGATACGGATGTTCGGGGCTTTTTGTTCGGTTCTCGCTGACAAAGCGACAAGGTCTTTCTATTGGTGCAATAGTTATAATACCAGCGATATTATGCGGTTACCTATGAAGGACAAGTTGGCTTGACAATTTATCCTTAATCCCGAAAATCCTTATTACTAAATTAGGCTTCGACTTCGACTTGATCACTAACAGGCTCACTCAAAAATGTCTATTTTCCAGAATTTCTGATGCTTTTAAATGCTTTGAATCTCACTTCATTTATATTGCTTTTTACTATTTTTATCATTTATCTCATCCTACTTACCATCAGAAATATCATTTTAATAATTTTTACTTTTATTGATTTATGTTCAATTAACATCGAATTTTGCCTTAACATCGCAACCATACCCCGTGTTTGGCGGGAATGACTGTCGAGTAATGAATGTTATCTGAATAATTTTTATCATTTTAATCATTTTTTCTTTTATTGATTTATGTTCAATTAACATCGAATTTTGCCTTCACATCACAACCATACCCCGCGTCTGGCGGGAAAGACTGTTGACTAATGAATGTTATCTGAACAATTTTTATCATTTTATTAAATTCTTAAAATTTCCATCTTCATCTGTTTGTCATTCTTATATTGAATTATCTCATTATTACCATTCTACCTCATTAAAGATCGAGCGTCAATGACATTAACATCATTTAGTCCTAAAATTCTATTTTAATCAGTCACTCATTGATAATCTCCGCTTTAAGATAAAACAAATCCGTACGATCCTAACAAGGATTGTTAAATTTACTAGGTCAATGACAAGTGCAATCGATTCATAAGAGATGAAGCTGATGTAAAAGCGGAGCGAACACTTTGTCACCTAGTTACTCTGAAAGGTTACTCGACAAGGGCTGATAAGTGGGGCCAGATCGGATTGGCTCTGCAAAACTAAAGGCAGTTAGTACACCTAGGCGAATTCATCTCGACACCGACTTAAGAAGCTCCCGTCCTCCTGCACCACGGCGTTAGAGTCGGCTGGGGTAAAGGGGTCGCTTAACCCTTTAACTGGAGAGTCGGTCAGGACATTTCTCCCGATCAGTCCTGCGGATAAGCGGAATCTGACACTGTAGAGATGCTTTTCTCTTTCTTTCGTGTCCAACCTGTTGTACATGTCTTCATATGCCTCTTGTTTAGCCTTTGCCACCTCTACCTTTGCCCTACGTCGCATCTTGATGTACTCCTTTCGCCTCTCCTCAGTCCTCTCAGTGTCCCACTTCTTCTTCGCTAATGTCTTTCCTTGTATGACTCCCTGAATTTTGGGGTTCCACCACCAAGTCTCCTTCTCCCCTTTCCTACCAGATGACACACCAAGTACTCTCCTGCCTGTCTCTCTGATTACCTTGGCTGTCGTAGTCCAGTCTTCCGGGAGCTTCGCTGTCCATCGAGAGCCTGTCTCACCTCTTTCCAAAAGGCCGCACAACAGTCTTCCTTTCTCAGCTTCCACCACAAGGTTCTCTGCTCTACCTTTGTCTTCTTAATCTTCCTACCCACCACCAGAGTCATCCTACACACCACCATCCTATGCTGTTCGGCTACACTCTCCCTTACCACTACTTTACAGTCAGTAAACTCCTTCAGATTACATCGTCTGCACAAAATATAATCCACCTGCGTTCTTCTACCTCCGCTCTTGTAGGTCACTATATGTTCCTCCCTCTTCTGGAAATAAGTGTTCACTACACCCATCTCCATCCTTTTTGCAAAGTCCACCACCATCTGTCCCTCAAAGTTCCTTTCCTGGATGCCGTACTTACCCATCACTTCTTCATCGCCCCTGTTTCCTTTACCAATATGTCCATTACAATCTGCACCAATCACAACTCTCTCGCTGTCTGGGATGCTCAGAACTACTTCATCTAGTTCCTTCCAGAATTTCTCTTTCAACTCTAGGTCATATCCTACCTGTGGGGCATAGCCGCTAACTACATTATACATAACACCGTCAATTTCAAATTTTAGTTTCATCACTCGATCTGATACTCTTTTCACCGAGACATTCTTAGCCAGCTTTTCCTTTAAAATAACCCCTACTCCATTTCTCTTCCCATCTAACTCCATGGTAGAATAATTTAACAAAGTCACCGTCGGAATACGGATTTGTTGCTTATGCTATTTTGCGAGCAATTAGGTAGCTGGCTTTTACCGCTGTTTCACTGATGTGTCGGCTCTGGATGACAGTTGACTGCTGTTTCCTCAGACCCACCTGCAATTCGTTGATCTTATCTCTTCTCTCTTGCAAGCGTCATGTTTTTCGCTGTGAAGAGTCTAGTAGTGGGGTTGAATATTATATATATATATACACACACACATTTTGTGTATGGGAAAATTCTACACTGCGTGTCGACTTTTCTGTTTGGATCATGACATTTGGACTAATGAGGGTGTAGCGGAGAGGTAGAGACCAGGGTTAAAACAACGTTGTAACAAGCAGAAGATACCGGATTGATACCATCTGCTGTGTTAGGCCTGTCTCAGAGTTGTCTTCTTATCTGATCAAAACAATGTTGTCTTGTACTCTGATCAAAACAGTGTGCCCCCAGGGGATAATGAACAAATGGCATCTTATTGAAAATATTTATTCAGTCTTTTATGCATTTTTTTTCACTTTTAAATTATCCTGTGGGCCTGATCAAACCTCCTTGTGAGCCGGTTCCAGCCCACAGGCCATATGTTTGACACCCCTGGCGTAGCGGACTATCTGTTAATTTTAGTAAAGAAGTAATTTCAAAATTGGAGAATGCAATGTAGTACACCTACTTGGCGAGTTTGCTAACTGTAGATGTAACATAACCAAAGTACTACATGCAGTACCACAGAAGTAACCTTGTAAAAAACAAACTATATGCCGGGGAGTTATCTTCAAAGTTGACATTTGCCGCACTTGCCACAAAAGAGGCCTATGAACAACGAAGGATATCTCATCAATGATATTTGCTACGGAAGAGGCCTACTATGAACAACAACGGATATCTCGTCAAACTTATTCGCCGTGTCTTTGAATTTTTATATGCTGATACAAGCATTAAGAAGAAAAAGTCAATGCAGGGGATGAAGCTCGTACAGGAAGTCTACTATGGCCTTTTTTTTTTTAAACATCGTTTTTTTGGGTGGGTGGATACTTTCACGAACAGGTCCTACAGCTTTGGTCAGATTACTTTCAAACCTCCCGTGTACCATCTTTAGACGTGACATTAAAGGTACCGAAAATCATTTTGATACGACAAATTATAGACTGGGAGGACCTTCAAACATTTCCTTCAATTTTCCATGACAAAACAAAAATGCACTAAAACGTACTTGAAAGCATCCGTCTCACATTTCTTGTACTTTTCACGGAGAGATACCATACTCTCTGCCTACCGATATTGACACCAAATGTATAAAAACTTCAAAGACACCCATACCCTAAACCCAACACAAAGTTCGCTGCTACTTCGTAATCATACAATTCACCCTTTTTACACGGTTACTGCTGTCGTACTTTCTTTACCTCTCTCTTTACTAAACTCAACAGATACCGGTCTAGGCTGTTTTGAAGATGGCATCTGCTTTTTAGGCGGGACAGCTCTTTCCTGACCTGATTTAGATGTTAATATCCATCTATTCATGCATAATTCGGCTCCGATAAGGCTCTGTGGGATGTTCAAATACGGGATGTCACGCTACGGGTTATCAAGTGGGCTACCTTCCGTCATCAAGTGTTTCCCTGATAGACCTACGACACTCTCGAGAGGGTTCAGCAGTGAATCCCAGCATCCCAGGTTCACCCCCTAGGTGCCATCAGTTCTCCTGAAGATCCAATTGGGGTCTTTCCTCTTTATCCACAGCCACTGGCTGGCCTTTTCCACCACCTTGGAGAGATCTCTGACTGCCTGCCGATGGGCATTCCGTCTGATTCCCATCTCTCTCAGTAGCCTGAATGTTGAAGAGGCTATAAATCCTCTGCAGCCAACTTTCACCAGGGGTACCTCTGTTCTCCAACCTTGCTGTTGCACTTCGGCTGCAAGTCCTGCATACCTCAGCCACTTCCGCTCATACGTCTCCTCGACTGCACCCTCCCAGGGCACTGTGAGCTCAATAATGTAGACGAGTTTGAGAGAGGCAGACCAAAGCACTAGATCTGGTCATACGCTGGTAGTTGCAATCTCAGATGGAAAGCAGAACTTCTTGTCCAGGTTTGCCAGCAGCTTCCATTCTCGTGCACTCCCCAGCTGTCCGGTGTCTTGTTGCTATGGCCAGTTTGACTCTCCCCCTCCCGAACAAACAGCCTTGGTTGCCAGTTGGCTGACAGGGGTGGGAGGGTGTTCACCCTCATCCGCTGGTTCTCTAGAACACCAGCGAGACACTTCAGCACTTGGTTGTGCCACCAGGTGTAACGGCCTTGAGTAAGGGTGGTCTTGCAACCAAACAGGATGTGCTTCAGTGTTGCAGGACTTCGGTATAACAGCCACTTGGGATCTTTGGCATACCACTGGTTTAGGTTCATGGGAGAAGGCAAGACGTCATAAACAGCTCTGATGCTAAAGTTTGCCCTGAATGCCTCCATCTCCCACAGCTCTTTCCAGGTGATTTTCCTTGCCTCCACTCATCCCCAGGCCAACCACTGCCCTTGCTTAGCCTGCGACAAACCTTGGGCACACCGTTGTGCTTCCTCTTCTCGACGTACCTCCTGGACCACCAGCTTCCGCTGCTCAGCAGTAGTGGCCTTGCTCCCTCAGGGTTCATACTCAGTTTGACCAAAAAAAATTAAGGGCTTTTAAGGGGTATTCTTAGGGGCTGACACGACAAATTTAGGGCTGACACGGAAAAAATTTAGGGCCATCGTGGGAAATCAACAGTAAGGAAAAAAAGACTCACCCAATGGTGCCATCAACCGTTCTTGGTACATCAAATGTTCCAGTACCTCAGTACCTGTGACAGTGATCACCTGTTGCCCCTTGTGGTAGTTCTCATTGATATGACCATTGTCAACGTCTTCACATAACAGCCTACAGAAAAACAGATTCTAACTACAATTGCAACTATATACACAAATGTCTTCTACTGATATCCGTCTCAGCACCCCTACTCTTCTCCTTGAGCATACCCAGTGCCTCCTCTATTTGTTGCTGCAGAGGTACCAAAGTGGCTCTCTTGTCCTTTTGCTCTGCCTCTGAGTGCATTGGCCTCGGTGATAAACCTCAGATTCCTCTTTTCATCTGCCTCCTCACACACCCTGTCAGCCTTCTCGATAAGAGTAGATATGTCAGTCTCTAATCTGTCTTTTTTGGCTTTGAGGCAGTAGAGATGAAAAGTGGGCAGCGATGCCAAATGTAGCCAGCTACGAAGTCTTCCTTTCCCCACAGTGGTAGTTTTTAGCAATATCAATTGTCTGGGAACAAGACTGCAAACACTTTGGAATTATTTTCACAAGATTTGTAACTGTAATGGCTGCAGATCATTTTTAAAGTCCACACGATCTCTGCCTTTAACGAGTCCGTCTTCGTGTATTGAACTACGTTATTAAAGCCTGACTTCTGGCTGGTTGAAGTCAATGGCTGGACAACTGTAGGTGCGCATGCACTGCTAGTGCCACTGCCTGAAGTTGATGCTTCACTATCTTGATATTTTGGAAACAGATTCATACCCACGGAAGATGAGAGTCTTTGCCAAATCAGCGTGTCTCCTGTTTTTCCAGTGCGACTCCAGCACTTTGACGCCCATCTTTTCAAGCTGGTAACTCTGCTTGCACAGATGGCAGTAAAACATGTGCCGATCTTTTGGATCTCGACGAACCCAGCTCCCAAACTTGAAAAATGCACTTCCCCATGATACAAGTTGGATCGATGAAAGAACTACGCTACGTCGTAACGAAGACGAAGTGAAATGCCTACCCACGGAAACAAACAATGGAATATCGACAAGATGGTGACTAGTTGTCAACACTGTGACTTCCATTGACAATTTCCGGCTGTTTTGGACGCCAGACGGATCACCATTTCTTTTAAATAAAAGATTAAATTTTTTTAGGGAGAATTTTGGTTGTAGAGGTCCTCCCTTTGATTTTTTTTAAATTTAAGGCCTTTTTAGGGGCTTGACCGGTTTTCGCGGATTTTTAAGGACTTTTAGGAGCCCCTAAATGCACCTTCGAAAATTTGGGGTTTTTTAGGGACTTTTAGGCCGCGTGCGAACCCTGCATACTTGCCCCGAGCACAAGGCCACTCCTCCCCTCCTGCACTCGGCCAACGATGTCCTTGTGTCTGAGTGTTGCCTTTGCCTGTTCGGTTCCAGCCAGCGGTGTCCCCTTCCTGCCACTGGCCAGGATGGGGGCAGTCTGGGATACAAGCTGATCGCTGGAATCTACGAGCATCATTTTGAGTCTTACTTTGGCACACTTGTACCCCTCTGCCAGGCTAGAAATGAGCAGGTATAAGATCCCTTTACCGTAGAGCCCCAATGCTGCTGAGGCACCAGGGAATGCCAAGCCACTTCCTCACAAACAAGCTGATCAGTCTCTCCAGTTTTTCTACCTTTGAGAGTGGGATCTCATAGAGAGTTAAGGGGTCAAAGGTGTCGTGGACGTAACCCGTACTGCAAGCACCAGAGCCTCAACTTCCCAGGAAGCAGGGTTCTGTCGAACCTTTCTAGGCCACTGGCCACATCCTTTCTGAGCAGCTCTACTTGCTCTTTGTCCTTAAAAGAGGCAACGTACCACCGGCCTAAGCTCTTCATAGGCTTCTCGGAGACAGTTGGAATTGGTTCTTCACCAATGTCAAAGCGGTGGTTCGACAGTTTTCCCTTGACGATGGAGATGCTTGTAGATTTACTCGGCTTGATCCTCATGCGGGCAAGCTTGATGTTTTCCTAGAGCTTTTTTTTTCGTTTTTGAAAAAAAAAAAAAAAAAAAGGTATACATATACATTTCGATATGATACTCGATGTTTTCTGTTACACATAATTCCCCAACCTGAGCTCTCTGAGCTCCTCGGGGATCTTGCATTTTACAATGGTTAGCATAGCATGTTAACCATGTTGGATTGCATGTTATCTCTCAGCAGTCTTCTCTCTCTCCCATGGAGCTAACCTTTTTATTTTTCAATAATTTTAGTGACCATCAGATATTTATAGTACGTAAAAAGATATATATAATATATATAATATATATATATATATATATAAATACTACTATATGAAAATAGGTTTTCGATTCAGTCATATTCCCAAAAGCGATGCGGAAAGCTCTCAGAAATAATGCGCAATTTAATAATGCGCAAAATATTTTCAAAAAGTTAATACAGCGCATTATATTTAGGTATGGGTGAAAAATAATAAATACAATCACACTGTATAGTCGTATACAGGTGCACAGGGAGGTAAAAAAAAATTGTATACATATACATTTCGATATGATATTCGATATCTTGTGTAACACATATATATATTACCGTAATGTGTGCCCCCAACATGAGCTCTCTGACCACCTCGGGGGAGCTTTGCATTTTCCGATCGTTTGCGTAACATATTTGTTGCTACTGCACCAAAAATCAGAAATGACTGCCCGAGAGTTTGTTTCAACTCAAACTAAGACAAAAAATGTTGACGACAACAGCTAGTTGTGCAGCTGCTTTTAAAAGAAATGTCATCACTCGTGCCGATGACGCCGCAAACCCAGACGTAATGCGGCAGTCCGAAACAATGATAGCTCATTGGCTTCAGGTGGGTATCAAAACAACGTGAGCTCAAACGAAATAATACACAGCAGATAGTAACAATAATTCACAGTAGGGATGGTATTCTTGGGATGCAACTCATCATTCGTCGTCCTCCAAACACGGTTAGTGGAATTGTGACCAAAAAGTTCCATTTAGGTCTCATCTCACCACAAAACATTCTCCCATGACTCCTCTGTATCATCCAAATGGTCATTGGCAAACTTAACACGGGCCTTGACGTGCTGGTTTAAGCAGGGGAACCTTCCATGCCATGCATGATTTTGAACCATGACATCTTACCAACAGTCACCTTGGAGACGGTGGTCCCAGATCTTTTCAGGTCATTGACCAAGTCCTGTCGTGTAGTCCTGGGCTGATTCCTCACCTTTCTGAGGATCATTGAGACCACACAAGGTGATATCTTGCATGGGGCTCCACTCAGATTGAGATTGACCATCATTTTTAGCTTCTTCCATTTTCTAATGATTGCTCCAACAGTGGAACTTTTTTCACCAAGCTGCTTGGCAATTTCTCCGTAGCCCTTTCCAGCCGTGAGTAGTACAGTTTTGTCTCTGGTGTCTTTGGACAGCTCTTTGGTCTTGGCCATGTTACAAGTTTGAGTATTACTGATTGTATGAGATGGACACGTGTCTTTATGCAGCTAACAAAATCACACAGGTGCATCTGATTCAGGATAATACATGGAGTGGAGGTGGACTTTTAATGGTCTTAGAGGGTCAGAATTCTAGCTGAAAGACATGTGTTCAAATACTTATTTGCAGCTTTATCACGCAAATTGTTCAAAAAAATCATACATTGTGATTTATGGATTTTTCTTTTTAGATTATCTCTCTCACAGTGGACATGCACCTATGATGAAAATTTCAGACCCCTCCATAATTTCTAAGTGGGAGAACTTGCAATATAGCAGGGTGTTCAAATACTCATTTTCTTCACTGCTTCACTTCACTTCATATTACTGCTACATCAGCACATGCACAATGATTATTATTAATGATTGTTGTATGGACATTTTTTTTGAAAAACAAAAGTATAAACCTCACAAAATATAAATACAAATAACTCCCAATATTTTGAGCATATGGGTAGCAGCAAATTGGTGGTGCGGATTGTACATTGGTAGAAGGGTTTTTTTTTTTTTTTTTTTTTTTTTTAATTTTAGGGGTGCGCACTATACTCGGGAAATTTCGGTAACTTCCTTATTTCTCAACCGATTCGCACCGTTCCAACTTCTACGTGTTCACCTCCAAGCCAACCTGTGAACACGTATCATTTCCCACAATTCTCAACATTTAAAAATAAAAGCTCAGTCCCCTAACTAGGCAACTAAATATCCAGCATACACAGTTACCTTCAGAAATGATATAACCATATTACAGGTTTTTCGAGATATGAGCTGTTATTCAAATAAATGTCTGCTTGACATGCGAGCGCAGACGTAAGACCTAAGTTCTTGGCATTAAACTCAAATCAACTAACTTCATAATGCGCATCAATTTAACAAATGGTGAACATTTAAACAAGAGGTTTCAAGCCGTTTAATGCCACTCCCAGTTGAATTTTATGGTCAAACAAAGCACAGAATAAATCTAAAACAACTACAGCTTTAATTTAGGATAGTCTTAATGCTTCCAAAGACGGACCAAATGAAAGGAAAACACCATGGAAATGCTCACAGTTCGCAAATGAGTCATTCCATCGATAAGGTGAAATGTTACGAGCAATTCTTAAAAGCAAAATACATTAAGGCATCAAATATTAACACACAAGTATTGTCCTTAATCAGTTAACATTTAGATATCTTTCTTCTTTTCCTTTCGGCTTGTCCCGTGAGGGGTCGCCACAGCGTGTCATCTTTTGCCATTTTAGCCTATCTGCATCTTCCTCTCTAACCCCAACTGCCTTCATGTCTTTCCTCACCACATCCATAAACCTTCTCTTTGGTTTTCCTCGCGCCCTTTTGCCTGGCAGCTCCATCCTCAGCACCCTACCACCAATATACTCACTCTCTTGCCTCTGAACATGTCCAAACCATCGAAGTCTGCTCTCTCGAACCTTGTCAGCAAAACATCCAACTTTGGCTGTCCCTCTAATGAGCTCATTTCTAATTCTATCCAACCTGCTCACTCCGAGCGAGAACCTCAATATCTTCATTTCTGCCACCTCCAGTTCTGCTTCCTGTTGTTTCTTCAGTGCCACCGTCTCTATAATCTGTACATCATGGCCGGCCTCACCACTGTTTTGTAAACTTTGCCCTTAATCCTAGCAGAGACTCATCTGTCACATAACACACCCGACACCTTTTGCCAGCTGTTCCAATCTGCTTGGACCCGTTTCTTCACTTCCTTACCACACTCACCATTGCTCTGGATTGTTGACCCCAAGTATTTGAAGTCATCCACCCTCACTATCTCTTCTCCCTGTAGCCTCACTCTTCCCCCTCCACTTTTCTCATTCACGCACATATATTCTGTTTTACTTCAGCTAATCGTCAATCCTCTCCTTTCCAGTGCATGTCTCCATCTTTCTAATTGTTCCTCTGCATGCTCCCTGCTTTCACTGCATATCACAATATCATCTGCGAACATCATGGTCCAAGGGGATTCCAGTCTAACTTCATCTGTCAGCCTATCCATTACCACCACAAAGAGGAAGGGGCTCAGAGCTGATCCTTTATGCAGTCCCACCTCGACCTTAAATTCCTCTGTCACACCTAAGGCACACTTCACCATTGTTCTGCTGCCATCATACATGTCCTGTACTATTTTAACATACTTCTCTGCCACACCAGACTTACGCATGCAGTACCACAGTTCCTCTCTTGGTACTCTGTCATAGGCTTTCTCTAGATCCACAAAGACACAATGTAGCTCCTTCTGACCTTCTCTGTACTTTTCCACTAGCATCCTCAAGGCAAATAATGCATCTGTGGTACTCTTTCTAGGCATGAAACCATACTGTTGCTCGCAGATACTTACTTCTGTCCTGAATCTTGCCTCCACTACTCTTTCCCATAACTTCATTGAGTGGCTCATCAACTTTATTCCTCAATAGTTCCCACAGGTCTGAACATCGCCTTTGTTCTTAAAAATGGGGACTAGTACACTTTTCCTCCATTCTTCAGGCATCTTTTCGTCCACTAGTATTCTGTTGAATAAGTTGGTCAAAAACTCCACAGCCATCCCTCCAAATTGCTTCCATACCTCTACAGCTATGTCATCAGGACCAACCGCCTTTCCATTTTTCATCCTTTGTAGTGCTTTTCTGACTTCCCCCTTAGTAATCATTGGCACTTCCTGGTCCTTCACACTTGCCTCTTCAACTCTTCCTTCTCTCTCATTTTCTTCATTCAACTTCCCAAAGTATTCTTTCCATCTATTTAGCACACTTCCGGCACCAGTCAACACATTTCCATCTCTATCTTTAATCACCCTTACCTGCTGCACATCCTTCTCTATCCCTCTGTCTGGCCAACCTGTAGAGATTCTTTTCTCCTTCTTTCGTGTCCAACCTGGTGTACATGTCTTCATATGCCTCTTGTTTAGCCTTTGCCACCTCTACCTTTGCCCTACGTCGCATCTTGATGTACTCCTTTCGCCTTTCCTCTGTCCTCTCAGTATCCCACTTCTTCTTCGCTATCTCTTTCCTTGTATGTGTTCACATTTAGATACACAATATTGTAAAGAATTTTCCACCAAACGCATTTTTGTGATTTTTTTAAACCACCGTCGAAGTGTGATATTTTAGCAGTCATCAATGGAAATTGAAATTGTGTGAAAAATATCTGCAAAAATCAAGCAACCACTTCGCAAATCAGCCGCTAAAAGGGTGCGCTTCCCATTCAACACAAATTAATGACATTCCACAGCGAGATTTCTGATAGGAACTTATGAGAAATAGGCATCAACCTCCTTACTTAGTCAGTCAAAATGCTTTACACGCAACAGGCAACTCAACTTCATAACCGTAAACAAACAACGACCATTTTATGACTTCTATTTGGAATTTATGCAATAATCTCCAAAATCAATCATCAAAGGTTCAATCCATTGCTTCAGGAGTAAGGGGTTTTATTCACTTAAATTTTGAAGTATTGGTTCTATTTTCGTTCAAGCGACTTTGATAAAAATAAAAAGGGTCGATGAATTTGCGATCCTCAATTATCCAGAATCATTTTTGACTTACATACGGCAACATCTGAGCTTAAAGGAAGTCTCCTCAGAATTCATATGTACAAAAAAACCCTCGAATGTGACATAATATTATTACATATATTTTGTACAGTAATTGGGAAAAAAAGTTGAAAATGAAGAACATATTTTAAATCCAAGCAAAATCTGGATATGTGCCAGCTTTCAGAGCCAAACCGAAAGAAACATCATTGACCCTGCCCCTGACGTTGCCGGTGCTTAGCATTAAAGACCATTTGTTCTAGCTAAGCCAAGATGCCGACTTGTTCTGCACCAAAACTGAAAAAAACGCACCCAAATTTGTCCTTCTTTAACCTCCCGTGGGGTCAACCTGACAGGATAAAGCTGTGGCTGTTACAGTTGAGGCTCATTTATCAGCGGGGAAAGTTGCACGCATTTAATCATTACTGGTTATTATCCTCTAAATTATAGCCTGTCGTGCTAAACTTGCCTCTGCCCGTTGACAGCTGGGATAGGCTCCAGCACACCTTCGACCATTGTGCGGCCAAGAAAGTGGATGGATGGATGGACATATACGTGTAACACTTTCCTGTTACTATTTACGGCGATCTAATTTCCAGCCAGGCTAATTGGAATGTCTGAGTGAGAGAGGAATTTCGATAATACTTTTCTAATTTAGAGATGTTTCTTGGTGAAATCTGCAAATAACTCTGGCATTAAAAGAAATTCTGAACCCTCATCTACTAACTTTTAATATGTGCTCCTATTCCTATTAGTTTTGACAAAGTTTGCCTTTAATGGTAACACGGAAGTGGCGGTAACACCTGCCGGGTAATTGCTGTCAAGAAAATGTCAAAATGTTACACAATTTGATCTCAAAGGTTCAAGTTAGTAATAAAGATTAAAAGTGAGTTTGTATAAAATTAGATATTTTCTTGGATGATTAATTTTAAAGGTCAAGTGTTAATTCAAGTGTTTTATTATGTTACTAATGAAAAAACGGCAGCCGGTATGGACCTATCTGTTTTTTCACCACAAAACATGATTTTGACGTAAATGGATTTTTGTCAATCCCGCCATGAAAATCCTCTCGAGGGATTTGATTTTGACAAGAAGCAGGAAGTAACGTTGGAGGCAGGTGCGCGATCAAGCGGACTTGTTTATTATTTCTATTAGCTTTACCTGCAGGAAGATAGCTAGTTGTTCCTTCGTGTGAGCCAAAATGCCGGGTCGCTGGATTGCTGGATATTGCTCCAACACTCGGGAGGATGGAGTTACCCTCCATAAGTTTCCAAGAGACCCAGTTCGTCGTGAAAAATGGATTGCAAGGGTGCAAAGGACAAGAGCGTTGCGGGTTTCAAATGATAGGTAGGTGTGTATACAGCTACTAAAAAAAAATAATAGTTTGGTGCGGACCACGTAATCTGTCACAACGTAACAAAAGATCAGTGTACGTACGACAGGGGTGCTAAATGTGTTGATGTGCGCGTCGGGCTCGCCGGCGAAGGCTGCCGCGTCGTGCCTTGCGGACGAGGACAGCTTTGGCCAGGCTGGCTCATACATACTGTCTGGGAGTCTGTCGCCGCTGGGTCCGCCGGTCACGACTTCGGCGCGGCGTCCACTGGTCACGTCTTTGGCTGGGGTGCTTCATTTTCGGCACCGACGTGGCTTATCACCTCACCAAGCCGGGCCGCTTTATGCCGTTGTCGTCGCACGCAGCCGCGTACGCTACATACTGTCGGGGAGTCTGTTGTTAGTTAGAAGTGATCCGCATAACACCTAAATATGGCTCGAAACAATAGTGTAACATCGCCTCGGACACTTCACTCAATTGTGAGAAGTTCTCTTCGAAAAGAGATTCCGTGTCTGAAGGGGTGTGTCCCACAGTAAGGGCCACAGCGTGTTTTCCAATGGCGAATATCCCGGGTGATGTCACAGGCAGGAGATGCGGCCAATACGGCGACGACTTGGATGTGCACTCTCCGCTCATATTTATTCTTTTTGAATGGACATTGAAGTGAATAATAATATATGCATTTTTCATTTCAATATCTATTTTAGAATGTTTATAGGAATGACACTTCTATCGCTAGTGCACAAGCTATTTTCTGTTCTCCTGACCGAACTCCTGATTTGCTGGCAATTTTGACAAATCAAAGCAGTGTTGAGGATGTGGGTCATGATTACGTGCACTTTAATCAAAATTAAAATTTGATTCAGTTCCAAATAAGAACGCCTCCTTTTAAATGTTTTTAACTATCATCATCAAACTGTGTACAACCTCTGTGGAATGGCCCATCATAGTTTTAGAACCCATCCATCATTATATATGACAAATTACGGTAAACCAAACCAACCTACTGTAATTTCTGTAGTATCGTCCTGAAGTATAATGCGCACCTCCAATTTTGACCTAAAAAAAAAAAAAAATCAGGAAAACCCTTCTACCAATGTGCAATGCGCACCACCAATTTGCTGCTAATCATATGCTCAAAATATTAGGAATTACCTGTATTTATATTTTGTTAGGTTTGTACTTTTATTGCTTGTACTTGTGTTGTTTAAAAAAAAAATCTGTACCACAATCATTAATATTAATAATAATAATAATAATAATAATAATAATAATAATAATAATAATAATCTTTGTGCATGTACTGATGCAGCGGTAATATACAATATTATCTTGGGACAGGCCATAGGACATGCTTCTCCTGGTCCCTGCAATTCTCAGAACAGAATCACTCAACCAACTCAAATCAATGCACAACAATGGCATAACATTTTATCAATAGTTGATAACACATATTACGGTCTTAAATAAACAATTTAACACTGTTTAACACTGTTTGAACTTTTTTTGCATTAAATATTTGTGCATAAAACATATGTGCATAGTGCAGTTTATCCACTATATTACACATCATTGGCCAAGACTTCAAAAGATGCATCTGACTCATCTCCAATCTGAAAAATATCCATTGTAGCTGCCTTTGTGCATCACTGTCAATCTCATCATTGATGTATTAGTCTACTTCTGGTGCTTCCTGCAGTTATGAACAGTGATCCCATCTTTCTCCCACAGTATGTCATCCATTGTGCCATCCATGGCATTTGTGAGAAAACATTTTTTGAATCCTAAGAGTCTTGGTTCCCTTTATTTGTCATTATTGTCAGGGCTCTGAGGGGAAGGTCCACCGTGCTAAAAGCGCAGCCTCTTGCCCCCGTTTGGCTACATCTGTAGTAGCCCTTCATAGCGTCAGGTCGCGATCAAAACCAAAGCTCAAGCTACGTAGAAATGAGCGTAATGGGCACTTTAAAAAAAAAAAAATTGCGAGCATTTCAAATGTGCACGCTATCTTTTTTTGTTTTTAATCATCGTACGGTCGTACTACATAGTTTCAGCTCACTTTGTTTTGCTTCCGGTTTGGCCGCATCATCGGCCGGAGTGAAACATTTCTTTTAAAAGCGGCTGCACAACTAATCCTTGTAGTCGACATTTTTTGTCTTCGTTTAAGTTAAAACAAACTCAGGGGCAGTCATTTCTGATGTTTGGTGGAGTAGCAACAAATATCCTACGCTAATGATCATAAAATACAAAGCTCCCCCTCCAGGAGGTCAGAGTTCAGGTTGGTGGCGTACATTGCCGCAATGTATATAAATCTGTAACATAACACATCGAATATCATATTGAAATTTATATTTATACCTTTTTTTAACCACTCTATGTACCTGTATACAACTATACAATCTGATTGTATTTTTTTTTCATCCATACCTAAATATAATGGGCTCTATTGACTTTGAAAATATTATGGGAAAAAATTGCACATTATTTTTGAGAAATTACAGTAATTTCAGCCAAGATTTGTACAGCTTTTCAAAAGTCGTCAATTGTTCTTTACACACTGCATTGTTAGTAGATTCAATGGCTGCCTCTCTTTCACAAGTGATGCAACACCATGCTGTATATACTGTGGGCACTCTTACACTATTGCATTAATATTTGCATTGCTGGACAAATCGTTACGTAATTGCAAGATGACAAGTAATAGAAAATGCAACATCATGTTTTTTGCTATGAGTTGAAGAAAGTGGCTGGGACAGCTGTGTTTCAAGTGGCCTTTTTCCACTGCGGTTTTAAGTTGTGCTGTTTTTCTTGTGACCTTAAACAAATGTAATATACCAGGTCATTGTGAGTGTGATGGCTGTATTAATCTGGCTTGTATCTAAAATGTTTCCACATCATAGTGACATTAGACTTTGAACTAATTCCATTGATGCTGCTAATCTTTCTGTAACTGTGGAGCTACTTGCCTGCCGTCAGAAAACATGGCTTTGTCCATGCGAGTGCCCACATTTGAAAAGCATCAAACAGTTACACGCTTGCACACACAGACACAATCAAAGACATATTGCGAGAGTCCAACCTAGGATGACCAGCCCTTCACTATCTCTGATTTCTCTATCTATCGAGAGCATTTTTTCCTTCCTCCTAGTAATCCATAGCCTTGCATTCTCAGGTGTAGATTGATTTTACATTATGGATCCCTGTTCATATTTGTGTCTCTCAGAAGCGGGAAACAAATCAAATGAGACCCTGAGATTACAGCAATTTATGGAGAGGTAAAACAGCAAACAAAGTCTATTGTTCTTCGACTGTACCATACAATTGTGCTTCCCGGCGACTACGTGGGCATTCCAGAAAGCCGAGCACACTGATGGATGTAACGTTACGCATGAGGCACAAAGAAGTTAAAGCTTTACTTTGTATTTAATTCTGTTTTTATAAAGCACAGTAACATTGAGTGTTATTTTTTCCTTAAAAAAACTAAACTTCTGGGGGAAAGGGGGGGTGCCGAGGAGGAAAGGGATGATGAAATTTCCTTACATTTCAATGGGGAAATGTGATTTGAGATGAGTATTTTGAGTTAAGATCATGGGCACAGAATGAATTCAAATTGTATCTCAAGTCACCACTATATCTCAATCAAGTAAATCAGTAATATTTTAACTCTTACGAAGCATCAACTTACCGGTGTGACTTCGCAAATGGATCTTGAGTCGACAAGCCTTGTCATACATCTTGGCACATCCTGGATAGGTGCAGGTGAAATGGCCTGTTTCTCTGAAGTGAGTGCGATTATGGGAGTAGAGGGCGCTGAAGGTGATGAAGGTTTTCTCACAACCTTAAAAAAAGAACAATTAAATGTCCTGTGTTATACAAAGCCCTTCACAAATGACATTGATAATGCAAGGAATAACGTAGAACAGACTTTGATAAACCTGGGGGTTGATAAATTTGTGTAGACCTCCAATAAGGTGTTAAAAAAAAAAGGTTCCGATTTCCCAAGTGACCCTAAAAATTCCCGCCCATGAAATTGCGCGCTGCTGCAGAAGCACAGCGTTAAGTCAATTGTTTGACAGCAGTCGCAGCGGTGGCAGCGTGGACGTGTGCCACTTTGTCGTCCACCACCATTCAGGATAAGGACCTTTACTACACTAATATCTTCAAGGTGGCGAGACATAAAATACATTTGTCAGTTGTCAAGCATTGTTTTAGTGAAATTTAACTTCAGGACATCATAGCAAAAGCAAGAGTGGGCAGTTTATCCTCTTCCCCATGCAATACACACAACACTCAGCGAGTCAAATACGAACTCTTTCCTTCAAAACTCACAGACAGATAAACTAATTAAATTAAATTTAGCTAGCTGGTCGGACATGAAGTTTCATAGATGCTGTGATTGTGGGCGTTTCAGTACAGCGCAGTAACATAACTAGGGGTAGAACATTTTTGATAAATCATAGAAGCCTTCATTCTGGCTGATAGGCATGCAAAAGTCTCTTTTTGTCTCCTTCTGGCTGATGCACTGTAAAGTAGAAAGGCCCCTAAAATATAATGCCAACCGTGGAATGCAGATCAATATGAAGTGGCATTTGCAGGCTCGATAAAATAGGTGGAAGATGCTAGGTAAAGCCCAAGTGAACTTACAAAGCAGTATTTAAATGGTAATTTCATTTGTTGAGCTTTTTCATTTGTTAAATAAAACTTTTTAACCTGTGCTGTGTGTGAATAATTAATGGCCCCCAAACCCAACTGGTTGGGCCATCCTGAACAGCAACAACTGAAACCAAGTGCTTTCTATGACTGGGATTGAGTCTTTCACACCTGTTTGGAGTTGTTTTGGCCCACTTTTCCTTGTAGAATAGTTTGAATTCAGCAAAATTTGAGGGTTTAAGCATGATTGGCCTTTTTAAGGTCATCCCACAGCATTTCACATTTCTGGACTTTGACGAGGCCGCCTCTCAATGACAGGCAGGGAAAGAGTTTGAACTGGGTGTGTGAGAGCAAAAAAATTCCAACAAGATATAGTCTGACTCACATCCATACACTGCTTGGGCTCTGACACCAGTCCACTTGAGTCTGTTCTACTCTGGAGTTGTCCGTGGTGAGGGGTTGGAGTCTGTTCTACTCAGGAGTTGTCCGCAGTGAGAGGCGTCGAGCAGGTATGGTATACTTATTGCCCCCTGGCTGTATACTGGGGTTGACCCTTGGAGACGTGAAGGAAGAGGGGGTCAGGTCCTGGCTGTTTTTTGTGCCTATGCACCAAACAACAGTTCAGAGTACCCATCTTTTTTTAACTCAGAGGTGGTGGTAGAGCGTTAGAGAGCATTCACCCTGGGGACTCCATTGTTCTGCTAGGCGATTTCAATGCTCATGTGGGCAATGACAGGGAGACTTGAAATGATTGTGAGGAACAAACCCCCCATCACAACTCGAGCGGTGTTCGGTTATTGGACTGTGCTCATAATTGATTGTCCATAAAAAACACCATGTTCAAGCATAAGGGTGTCCACACCCGTACTTGGCACTAAGACACGCTAAAGCGCAGTTGGATGATCAACTTTGTGATCATGTCATCGAATTGCGGCTGCATTTCTTGGCCACTCGGGTGAAGAAAAGGGCGGAGCTGTCAACTAATCACCACTGGAGGTGAGTTGGCTCTGATGGTGTGGGAAAATCCAGGTCAGACATGGCAGAGCCAAATGTATTGTGAGGATCTGCTGCAAACTGCTGGCACATCCAACAGAACTTTGCTCATGTAGCGGGGTTGGCGGGGGCCATTGTGACCATGTGGACGATCTTCCACGCCTTGATTGCTGAGGCAGCCTACTGGAGTTGTCGCCGCAAGGTCCTCCAGGCAATGACCAAACACGTTGGTGGTGTGAGGGATGTTGTCAAGCAGAAGAAGGTGACCTATAGGGCTTTTTGGCCTGTGGGACTCCCGAGGAAAATGATAGGTACCAGTTGGCCAAGAAGATTGCAGCTTTGGTTGTCGCTGAAGCAAAAATTTGGACATGGAAAGAGTTTGGTGAGGCCATGGAGAAAGACTTCAAGATAGCTTTTAAGAAACTGTAGTTCACCATTCGGCCTCTCGGGAGGGGGAAGCAGTGCAACATCAACAATGTGTAAAGTGATGATAGGGCGCTGCTGATCTGGACTTGGGACATTGTGAGTTGGTGGGAGAATACTTCGAAGACCTCCTCAATTACCCCGACATGCCTTCTCATGAGGAAACAAGTCTGGGTTCTCTACGGCGGGCTCTTCCATTTCTGGGCTTGAGGTCACTTTCAAAAGCTCCTTGGTAGAAAGGCCCAAGGAGTGGATGAGAATCACCTAGAGTTCCTAAAGGATCTGGATGTCGTAGGGCTGTCCGAGTTGACACGCCTCTGCAACAAAGTATGGAAATCGGGGACAGCATCTCTGGACTGTCAGACTGGTGGGGGACCAGAGGGTGTGTTCCAACTCCAGGGGCATCGCACTCCTCACCCTCCCTAGTAAGTTCTATTCAGGGGTGGTAGCGATAAGGATTTGCTGGGAAGTGAAATCCCAGATTTAGGAGGAGCAGTGCGGTTTTCTTTCTGGCCGTGGAACAGTGGACGAGCTGTACACGCTCAGCAGGGCCCTCGAGGGTCGATGGGAGTTCGCACAAACAGTCTCAATGTGTTTAGTGGACTTGAAGAAGCCATTCCGCTGTGTACCTCAGGGATTCCTGTGGAGGGTGCTTCAAGAGTATGGGGAGAACAAACCCCTGATACAGGTTGTTCGGTCCTGTACAACCATTGTCAGAATTTGGTCCACATTGTAAGTTACACTTTGATTTGATCTGAAGGCATTTCTCACCTTCGTTAAGCTGGACTCGTTTCCGGTGAGGGCTGGACTCCACCAAGGCTGCCCTTTGTCACTGATTCTGGTCATAACTTTTATTGGACAGAATATCTGGGGCAGTCAAGGCATAGAGGGGGTCTTGTTTGGTGGCCTTAGTATTGCATCTCTGCTTTGACAGATAATGTTGTTCTGTTGGCTTCATTAACATGTGATCTCCAAATCTCACTGGAGCGGTTTGCAGCCGGATGTGAAACAGTTCCAATGAGAATTAGGACCCCTAAATTGGAGACCATAATCCTCAGTCGGAAAAGGCTGCCGTGCCCTATCCAGGTTATGAATGAGATCCTGCCCCAACTGGAGGACTTCAAGTGTCTTGTTCACAAGTGAGGGAAGAATGGAATGCAAGATCAACAAGCTGATCCGTACAGCGTCTGCACTAATTCCGACTTTGCATCGGTCCGTTGAGGTACACTATAAGCTAAGTCGAAAGGCGGCTATCACTAGGATAGCCTCAAGCACTCCCGTGAACCTTGGAAGGATAAGTGGCTCAGGGAAAGGATGGATGGATGCTGTGCATGCAATAGAACTGTAACTTTTATTTTGAAATGTTCGTATTTACAATAAAGAAAATTATTTGAATTACATGTTCTCCTACTTAGAAATCATGGAGGGGTCTGAAAATTTCATCGAAGGTGCATGTCCACTGTGAGAGAGATAATCTAAAGAGAAAAATCCAGACATCACTATGTATGCTAAAAAGAAAAATCCAGAAATCATTATGTATGATTTTTTTTTTAAACAAATTGTGTGATACAGCTGCAAATAAGTATTTGAAGACCCGTCTCTCAGGTAAAATTCTGTCCCTCAAAGACCTGTTAGTCCGCCTTTAAAAGTCCACCTCCACTCCATGTATTATCCTGAATCAGATGCACCTGTGTGAGGTTGTTAGCTGCATAAAGAAACCTGTTTACCCCATACAATCAGTAAGACTCAAACTTGTAACATGGCCAAGACAAAAGAGCTGTCCAAAGACAGCAAAGACAAAATTGTACAACTCCACATCGCTGGAAAGGGCTACGGAGAAATTGCCAAGCAGCTTGGTGAAAAAAGGTCCACTGTTGGAGCAATCATTAGAAAATGGAAGAAGCTAAACATGACAGTCAATCTCAATCGGAGTGGAGCCCCATGGAAGATATCACCTCGTGGGGTCTCAATGATCCTCAAAAAGGTGAGGAATCAGCCCAGGACTACACGGTAGGACTTGGTCAATGAAATGAAAACAGCTGGGACCACCGGCTCCAAGGTGACTGTTGGTAATACACTAAGACGTCATGGTTTGAAATCATGCATGGCACGCAAGGTTCCCCTGCTTATACCAGCACATGTCAAGGCCCGTCTTAAATTTGCCAAATACCATTTGGCTGATACAGAGGAGTCATGGGAGAATGTTTTGTGGTCAGATGAGAACACAATGGAACTTTTTGGTCATAATTCCACGAAGCGTAATTGGGGGAAGACGAATGATGAGTTCCATCCCAAGAACACCATCAAAACTGTGAAACATAGGGGTGGTAGCATCATGCTTTGAGGGTGTTTTTCTGCACATGGGATAGGACGACTGCTCTGTTTTAAGGAGAGAATGACTGCAGCCATGTTTTGTGAGATTTTGGAGAAAAACCTCTTTCCCTCAGTCAGAGCATTGAAGATGGGTTTTGGCTGAGTCTTTCAACATGACAATGACCTGAAGCACACAGCAAGGGAAACCAAGGAGTGGCTCCGTAAGAAGCATATCAAGGTCCTGGCGTGGCCTAGCCAGTTTCCAGACCTAAACCCAGTCAAAAATCTTTGGAGGGAGATGAAACTCCATGTTTCTCAGCGACAGCCCAGAAACCTCTATGATCTAGAGAAGATCTGTGTGGAGGAGTGGGCCAAAATCCCTCCTGCAGTGTGTGCAAACCTGGTGAACAACTACAGGAAATGTTTGACATCTAAAATCCAAATAAAGACAATTGCACCAAATATTAACATCGTTTTTTTCCAGGCGTTCAAATAGTATGGGGAGAACAAACCCCTGATATAGCTGTATCACACAAATAAATCTTTTGAAAAAATTATACATTGAGATTTCTGGGTTTTTCTTTTTAGATTATCTCTCTTACAGTTGACATGCACGTGGGATGAACATTTCAGATCCCTCCATGATTTCTAAGTGGGAGAACTTGCAATATAGCAGGGTGTTCAAATACTTACTGTCTTCACTGTAGATACAGTGCCTCATGAAAGTATTCGGCCCCCTTGAACTTTTCGCCACATTTCAGGCTTCAAACATGAAGATATAATGTAATTTTTTTTGTCAAGAATCAACAACAAGTGGGACACAATTGTGAAGTGGAACAAAATTTATTGGCTATTTTAAACTTTTTTTAACAAATAAAAAACTGCAAAGTGGGGCGTGCAATATTATTTTGCCCCTTTACTTTCAGTGCAGTAAACTCACTCCAGAAATTCAGTGAGGATCTCTGAATGATCCAATGTTGACTGATGATGGTAAATTGAATCCACCTGTGTGTAATCAAATCTCCGTATAAATGCACCTGCTCTGTGATAGTCTCAGGGTTCTGTACACACTAGGCAGGTCCAAGGTACTTTTGTGGAGAAGTTTCAAGCCGGATTTGGAAACAAAAAGATTCCCTAAGCTTTAAACGTCTCAGGAAGCACTGTGCAATCAATCATATTGAAATGGAAGGAGTGTCAGACCACTGCAAATCTACTGAGACTCGGCCGTCCCTCTAAACCAGGGGTGTCAAACATACGGCCCGTGGGCCAGATCCGGCGCGTCTGGTGGTTTGGTACGGCCCGGGGAAGAAAGCTGCATTGCATAAAAAAAAATATGTATTTTCTTTAAAATTTGTAGTTCTTGTATTATCCGCTAGGGGGCGCAGTGTTTTAGTACATGCAGACAACATGAAAGCAACACTGCGGCGGAACTAGGATCACCTTGACCTGGTAAAATTGAACGTCTGTACAGCGTCTACGGCGACAATTGCATTATCTACTTTTCCGTTTGCCTCGCACCCTCATCAGCAAAATGTCTTTGTCAAAAAGGAGAAAAGTAGACACAGAGTGTCTGACTTTTCAAGAAAAATGGACATGTTCTTATATGTTCACGGAGGTGAATGGGAAACCCGTGTGCCTGGTGTGCCAGCAGCAAGTTTCGGTGCTTAAAGAATACAATATTCGGTGCCATTCCGAAACTCAGCATGGTGAAAAATACAACAGTTTGCATGGAGAATTGAGAAAACAGAAGGTAAATGAAATGATGGCGCGTCTGAAGAAAAAGTAATCTGTTTTCACCCGGAGCCGAGAAGCCAGTGATGCTGCGGTGAAAGCCAGCTACCTAATTGCGAGCCAAATAGCAATGGCATCAAAGCCATACAGTGATGGAGAGTTCATCAAAAACTGCTTGCTGACGGCTGCTGAAATTGTGTGTCAGGAGAAGCGACATGCTTTCGCCAATATAAGCTTGACAAGAATTACCGTGGCAGACAGGATTTCGGAACTCTCTGCAGATTTGGACCACCAACTAAAACGCAAAGTGGGGTCATTTGTGGCATTTTCTGTTGCGATTGATGAGAGTACTGATATCACGGACGTCGCTCAACTGGCCATATTCATTCGTGGAGTTGACAAGACCTTGAATGTCACAGAGGAGTTTCTCGAACTGGTGCCGATGATCGACACCACAACAGCTGAGGACATTTTCAGCTCCGTCGTTGGAGCGCTGGACAGAGTCGGAGCGGAGTGGTCACGCGCCGTAAGCCTGGCTACTGATGGTGCGCCGTCAATGATCGGTAAAAAGGCAGGTGTTGTGACAAAGTTCAGAGATAAAGTACAAGCCGCAAATGGGGGAGGTAATTTTTGGACATTTCATTGCATTTTGCATCAGGAGGCATTATGCAGCAAATCGCTAAGACTGGATCACGTCATGGAGGTGGTTGTCCAAACTGTTAATTTCATCCGAGCCAGAGGTCTCAATCATCGTCAATTTGACAGCTTTCTCAGTGACTGTAACATTATCCATGGTGTGCCTTATCACACAAACGTACGATGGTTAAGCAGAGGTGCTGTGCTAAAGCGCTTCTTTGATTTACGTGATGAAATCGGACAATTCATGGAGAAAAAAGGTAAACCTGTTAAGGAATTACAGTGCCATCTGTGGCTGCAGGACCTTGCGTTTATGGTTGACATCACTGAGCACTTGAATATTCTTAACAAAATGTTGCAGGGAGGCAAAAAAAATCGTAACACGGTATTATGACAGCATACGTGCATTCAAGTTAAAGCTCGGGTTATGGGAGACGCAGGTGGCAAGCGGTGACCCTGCTCATTTTCCCTGTTTAAAAGATATGTGCGCAGCAAGTGTTAATTCTGACGTGAAACGATACAAAGAGATGATTTCAGGGCTGTTGATGGAGTTTGAGAAAAGATTTCAGGTTTTTAGCGAACTCGAAACAGATTTTGCAGTTTTTCGCTCACCATTCACAGTCAAAGCTTCTGATTTGCCCGTTGCCATGCAACTTGAAATCATTGATTTGAAGTGTGATGTAGAACTGAATGACAGATTTGCCTCTGTAAGCTTGGACACATTTTACAAGTACCTCCTACCAGGCGATCCCGCAATGACAGCACTAGCTGCTAAAACATTGTCCATGTTTGGGACAACCTACCTTTGTGAGCAAGTTTTCTCACTAATGAACATTAATAAAACAGCTGCGCTCAAAGCTCACACATAAGCATTTTGAATGAGATTCTGAAATTGGCTGCTTCTCAGGACATGATGCCTCATAATGATGCACTTGTGCAGGATAAACGATGTCAAGTTTCAAGGGCAAATTCCAAGCAAGACGAATAATTGCTGTGAAAGTTATTCATTTGTTCAAATTGCTTTCCAGATGTTGAAAAACTGTGTTTTTAAGTTCCACAAGGCTGGTACTAAATGCTTTTGGAACATTGTTACTATTTCTGTGATCAGGTTTATGTACAACACAGTTAAATATATGTTTAACTGTGTAAAAGTGTTGTTAAAATTGCACATACTTTATTTATGTTCCTATGTTATTCTCTTGTTCATAATATATTGTTCATAATGTAAAAGGAAAATTCTGTTAATAAACATTTTGATAATTTACTCATTCTTTGCAATAATTATTAGTATCAGTGACTAATACAAAGGAAAAAAGTGGGCTTATTGTTAGTTCTATGTAATTTTGCAATGAGTTTACTAGTCCGGCCCGCTTGATCTCAAATTAAGCTGTATTCGGCCCGCAGACCAAAGGGAGTTTGACACCCCTGCTCTAAACGTTCACCTCGAAAAAGTAGAAGACTGATCAGAGATGTAGTCAAGAGACCCATGATCACTCTGGATGAACGGCAGAGATCGACAGCTGATGTGGGAGAGTCTGTTAATAGGACAACATCCAGTCGTACACTGCACAAATCTGGCCTTTATGGAAGAGTAGCTAGAAGAAAGCCATTTCTCAAAGATATCCATAAAAAGTTTCGTTTAAAGTTTGCCACAAGCTGCCTGGGAAACACACCAAACATGTGGAAGAAGGTACTCTAGTCAGATGAAACCAAAATTGAACTTTTTGGCCACAATGCAAAACGATGTTTGGCCTAAAAGCAACACAGCTCATCCCCCTGAACACACCATCCCCACTGTCAAACATGGTGGTGGCAGCATCATGGTTTGGACCGGCTTTTCTTCAGCAGGGAAAGGGAAGGTGGTTAAAATTTATGGGAAGATGAATGGAGCCAAATACAGGACCATTCTGGAAGAAAACCTGATACTGGGATGGAGATTTACTGTATCTTCCAACAGGACAATAATCCAAAACATAAAGCCAAATCTACAATGGAATGGTTCACAAATAAACTTATCCAGGTGTTAGAATGGCCAAATCAAAGTCAAGACCTGAATCCAATCGTGAATCTATGGGAAGAGCCGAAGACTGCTGTTCACAAACGCTCTCCATCAACCTCACTAAGCTCAAGCTGTTTTGCAAGGAAGAATGAGCAAGAATTTCAGTCTCTCCGTGTGCAAAACTGATAGAGACAGACCCCAGGGGACTTGCAGATGTAATTGCAGCAAAAGATGGTGCTACAAAGTATTAATGCAAGGGGGCTGAATAATATTGCACGCCCCACTTTTCAGGTTTTTATTTGTTAAAAAAAGTTTAAAATATCTAATGATTTTGTCCCACTTGTTGATTCTTGACAAAAAAATTTAATTTTATATCTTTATGTTTGAAGCCTGAAATGTGGTGAAAGTTTGAAAAATTCAACGGGGTTCAAATACTTTCACAAGGTACTGTATGTATCAAATTGGCCTCCTGACTTCTCGTTGGTCTTTGCTGCCCCCCACAATATAACCCCATTTAAAATAGCTTTCTTGCTCAGTAGCTGTTATTAACCTCTTGTTCAGTAGCTGGTAGTAACCTAACAGATCCTATCACAAATCATTTTGTTCCTTGCTGTTTTTGTCATAATTCCTGCATGATAATTCTCATCATTGTTGTAGCTGCTACTACTGCCACTACTATTACAAGGATCAGTGAATTTGAGTTAATCACTATGACTGTTGCGTCCTTCGGAGAACAGCTCTTAGCATGACCCAGCGGGCTACGAAGCAGTGGACTCACTTTGAAGCTCAGGTTGAAAGGGGAGGGGCTGTTTGGCTGCATGGGTATGCATGATTCTTGTGGTGGGCCAAAACCTAGGGTAACAGTAATGTAATGCAAACCCCTGTACATACATCGCACATGCATATCTTCCTCTGCAATGTTTGCACACTGGAAAATAAATTACATCTACAAATGTTAGCAACAACACACAACGGCCCTCCTACGTTCGACAGGGCCAGTACAAGTCCGTATCCACTCATGATACGCGTCGGCTGGCTTGCTCAGCAGGAAAACTCCTGACCACCCAGCCCACCTGGGCCAGCCACAAATTCAAATAGCTTTAAAATAACATTGTACATGAATGATCGTTGCCTTTAACAATGTTTAAAATTATTATTATATTTAAACCTGTGTATTATTAGTTAGAAAACAAAGATTGAGTTAATACTGTGTTATTGATTGCACAATAAAATAAATGTATCTCATCTCAATCTCATTGTACTAGTGTATTGCTGTAACAATAAAATGCCACTATTATTGTAATTATGATTACATTACAGGTTGATTATGAGTTATTAGTACAATATTTTTAAATTATATTTTAGGAATAAAAAGGCATATTATACAACCAGATTGTTGTAAAACAATTATGTACAATATACATAAATAGGAGGTACCCGCGTCAGGTTTCTATCAGTTTGGGGGGTTCTTGGCCAGGAAATCACTGAAGACTGATGTAAATCACTTTTTAAAAATGGTATTGGCTACCGCTATCGGTTTGAAGAAACAGCCAGTTGTTGGTTTCAGTTGCAAAAGCGTTATTGTGTTTCCCTGCCTATATTATAGATTTTCTTGAACACATACAAAAACCTAGCATTAATACCAGTAGACCATTTTGGATTTGTTTATTGTACTTTCATTGCTATGTAACAGTGCAAAGTACGCCCTAAAAATTCTTCATCTTCTTAATAGTATATTTAATAAAAAGTAATAAATGGTGAGTTTTAGGGAAAAAAGTGGTAAATCCAACAACTGCATCTCTGAAGAACCCATAGTAGTACTGTAGTACATACTGAGAAATACATTTTGTCTACAGCGAGGTGCCGCTTAGGATGATTACAAAAAAGTTACCTGGGAACTCGCACTTGTGGGGCCTCTGTGGCTCAAAGTGGACTCTTTGGTGATTGCCAAGTCGTGCTGCACTGCGGAACCTTTCATTACAGATCTCACAAATGAAGGTATCATCTTGCTCATGGACTTTGGTATGAGCCTTTAGATTGTACACTGTGGTGAAACATCGGCCACAGCCTTCAAAATGACAAGTATGTGGTCGTTGCTTGTTGTGGGACTGAAGATGCCGCTTTAGTTTATAGGATGTGGCAAACGCCCAGCCACAGCCTTCTAATGTACATTGGTAGGGGCGTGGGTCTTCTGCATGGTTCAGGAGATGAACCCTCAGTTTTTGCCTTGTATCAAAAGCACAGGAGCAGCCCATTTTTGGGCAGGCAAAAGAAACTGCTATCCCATTGTTGGTCCAAGAGAGGGCTCCACATTTAAAGTGTTTGTTTGTTATGGTAGGTTTAGGTGATGTAACCATATCCACCTCGGTTATTTCATGCAGGACACCTGCCTCCTTCTTGATAATGGGAAAGCAGTGAAGAGAAGTGCTCAAGGTGGGCAAAGACATGTTGTCCATTAGAGACTGCTCAGAGTCACGTACAGGCACCCCTGGCCTGACTTCTTCCTGGTTACTGGAACATGCTAATGCGCTGATCTTTCCTATTGCTTTAGTGCTACTATCATAGTTGAGAAGGACAATCTCTCTATCCTCTTTCACTCCTAAATGTTCCTTTAAACTGACCAAATCGTCCTCTTTGTGAACATATCCGTCAGATGGGGCAGCCAGTGTCAATGTTCCATTCTCTATGGTTACAATTATGGTTTGATTGTTTATCATAATGGTTCCAGAAAAGGTTTCATTGGCATCCATACCTGAGACAAGACTACTTGAGTTTGCAGCGTCATCAAGTCTCGCAGATTCCAAAATCAACTGCGAGGCCTCCATAGTTTCCACAATGTCCGAATTCATTGAAATCAACTCATCATTACGTCCCTGGAAGGGAAGCTCCCCCGACGCCTTTCCTTCACTGTTTTCATTACATATCTGGCCACATATCTTCTCGCCATATTTGTTGGTCAAAACAACATCCTCGACAGTACGGTAATAGTGGGATTGTTGAGTACAGACCTTGTTTGAAGAAACATTCACATAATTATCCACGTCCGTATTTTTCCAATCATGTGAATCTAGCCGATTTGGGTGCTCTTTGAAAGAGCTAAGGTGACAATTACTCGCGTTTCCAACCTCCATGGGCTCATGGGAAGTCGCTGGAGAGAACACAGGTCCTGCTGTTTTCATTTTGTTCCACGATTTCATTTGAGACGATGAGCGCAGTCCATCTTTGTTTGCATCACAATTTTGATCATCCTTAAATACGTTGAAAACTAGAACTAGTTCTTTAGTGTTGTCTTTGCTCTCCTTTGAAGTAATTGTATCTGCCCCATTCGTGCTGTGTTTGGCTAGCGAGGGCTGCTCGGAGCCCCTGTTCCCACGCCGATGCGGTAAAAGTGGAAACGGTAACGTCAGCCGATGCTGAGGCGTCGGTTCCTCTTCCCCTTCTGCTGGAGTCGGCGCCATTTGCAATATTAAATCCAAGTTCCCCACTTCAGCTCTCCGGCCACAATGAACAATATTCGACGTACTTAATATGTCGTGGTTGCAGTTGTCTTGCTCTGTGTTCATGTTACCAAGTGTCTCATTCTGGTCCGGTATATTGTTTTTGTCGATGAGATGCAGCTTGTTGACTGGTGACAAATCCACCTCGCCCCCATATTCAGCCAGTTTGTGAAGCAGATATGTTCTCGATCTGATGTTCTCGTTTCCAAATTGAGGCGATTCCGATTGTAGATCTGCCTCAGTTTCTTTGGAAGTAAAATGATACGTTGACCCACTAACTGGTCCCAAGCCAGACGACGTGTCTGTGCGTGTGGCGCCATGTTGCGAGTGAACGTTTTCGGCATGTGAAAGCCCCTGGATTTCCATCTTGGTATCCCTGTAGCACTTACACAGAATAGACCCGCCCAAGGAAGATGGAGGTGACGATTGCATTTGTCACGGTCATTGATGTTTGTTTGCGTTAAAACATCCAATTCCAATACTAGATGCTGTTTTTGATGCTTCAATATAATGAAGGTCTATAATGGTAATTTTCGAATGATTTTATCAATCATGGTAAAGACAGAGGCGGCATGTTATGTGAGACAGCTGTAAAGCGTTGGCCTCACAATTCTGAGGACCCAGTTTAAATCCCAGCCCCGCCTGTATGGAGTTTGCAAGTTATGGAATTTGCATTTTCTCCCTGTGCCTGCGTGGGTTTTCTCCGGTCACTCCGGTTTCTTCCCACATCCCAAAACCATACAACATTAACTGGACACTAAATTGCCCATAGGTGTGATTGTGTGTCCGATTGTTTGTCTCAGTGTGCCCTGCGATTGGCTGGCAATCAGTTCATTGTACTCCCCCTTATGCGCGATGCAGCTGGGATAGGCTCCAACACTCCCACCACCCTTGTGAGGATAAGCGGCTAAGAAAATGGATGGTTGGGTAGACAGAGGGAAATCAGTTCATACTACTGATATAAGTATTTGAATTGTTGGCAGTTAGCCAAAACATGGTATTATTTTCAAAGGAAAAAATTCAAAAGTAGTATTTTACAAACTTTTAAAAGGGAAATGTCATCCCTGTTAGGTATCCAAAATAATTTATGATTTGCAATGTTTTCTGAAGATGTTTTTACATTTTTGTAAAAATAGGATTTTTCTCCAATTGTTAAATTTGTCTTTTCCATGAAAAATAACACAAATGCATCTTCATGTCTTCGGAGTTCCTTCTTTTGTGGTTATAATACAAATGGTCCTTCTTTGGTAGTGAAGTATGTCTTGTGCCCCTATTTAGTCATAACTGCATAATTTCCCCATGTCCTCAGTGGGGCTCCGTTCTGTAGCCAGATGTGTCCTTGAGTGATATCGCGCATCTCTGCATCTAGGCTAACCTTGCTGAAATATATACTGGACACTTTGTAGTGATCCATTGCCAGCTAGAACCAGTTTAGACAGAAACTTTGTCTCAGTGGAAAGCCCTGATGTCATGCCACAGGTTTGATACCACCCATGATCCGCCCTTCTGACAAGATAAAAGATGTGTGCTTTCTCTGTTCCTTCGCACTTATCTCCTACAGCCATTGTCTGTAACTCATAGGTGCCCAGATTATTCTGTAAGTAAAAAGCTTCAAAGAAACTGTTCATCTCCACCCTGTATTTGGATAGCCAAAATTCTCACTACCCGAAATTAAACGAACACGCGGAGGAGAAAAAGCGTCCTCCAACAGTAGTCTTCGCCCTTAATGTCACTGGAGAGTTTCAGTTTAACAAACTGGACATAGTTTTTAAATCAGCTTCTTCAAATTCGTATTGTTTTTCCATTTTCTCAACATATCATTTCAACAGCTTTGATTTGAAAATTATGCCGAATAGCAAAGTCTTTGCTTGGTTTTGTGTACTGGCTGGTGAGAGGTGGTGGTGCTTGGGCGTCAGCAGAGGAAGTTGTTAGGTCCGCATCCACATAGAGGGTCCGGAGCTCTTCTAACAGGCGTTCCACATACCTTGATACATGGAAATTACATTACTTCATACATATGCAGATACTGCTGTCCTGGTTTACTCCTTCATCCTATAGGTATAGTATTTTTTTAACATGGATTTGGAAACCATACCACACCAACAATCATATGAGGCATTGAAATTAATTCAAATTCAGATTTATAAAATTTATCTGACCCCCTTATTCACAGATCTGAGGACTACATGTACAAGAAAACTGTAACATGATGTATTATTAAACTTACTCTTAATCTTTCTCGTTTTTCATAGGCTCGTCTTTTACATTTGGGGTTACAATTCTCTTTGTCTGGTGAAAGGCATTAGTGGATAATTGGACAGGCACGAGGTATTAACTTTGGCCTGAACTCGTCACTCCGGAAGAGCAACAACAAAAACAGTCCGTGCGGAACCCGCACCCCAACTCGAGGTCCCGCCGGTGAATTATGTAAACACCACTATGGTACTGTTTTTTGGTATTGTACTTACATTTGTTGGATATTTTATTTCTAAATCATCATAAACTTAAGTTAGTAATCTGACTCCAATTTGTGACCTTACCCAACTGCCACTCATCCAACAATATGCGCGCTCGTTCTGCAATAGAAAGGCATCAGGAAGCCGGCATTTCACACACGAGTGGATTTATTCCTTCAACACACACCTGGGTCTCGGGTCCCTCTCATTACAACCCTGTACGTCTCTGTTCCCTCAGCCGACGTACTCTACATCCGAGTTTCCCAGAACAATTTTAAAGTACAATCTACTGATTCACTATTGGTTCTGAGTCTCCTTCAGGTATCCTTGGCGCTCTCTCATTGGTCTCCTTTGGTCCGCCGGATGTTGGCCCGACTCCTCCCCTGCAGACTTGCGTGCTGGCTCCTCCTGGTGGTGGTTTCCTGACAGTAGTTTTTCCACCAACTGCCTCCGAGTCCTCCCGTCTCCGCATCCTCCTTGCAGTTAGCACCGTCTGTTCTAAAACATTCCATTCTTGCACCACATACCCTGTTTCGTTCCACCAGTCACACGCTCAGCACTTTACAGTCTCACACTTTCATACACAGGATGTAGCAACATCTAATGAACTACTTTAAGCTCAAACTCTTATATTCCTTTACATTTAAAACGAGGTAGATACTAAATACTAAAAAATTTAACACATACGTACTTACTTGCTACCAAAGCCAAGTGAACGCTGCACCGGGTTTTCAAAGAAATCCTCCGTGAAATGCTTGGAACATATTACTGTCCACTGGTTTTTTGCTACAGCTGTTCGGTTAAAGCCGGTTATGAAACATGTACAAATTCCACCATCTCCTAAACATCACATGGATATGGATTAGCTGACATATATATCTGTATTGGTATTGTACTTACATTTAAAACGAGCTAGATACTAAATACTAAAAATTGAACCGTACGTACGTACTTGCTACCAAAGCCAAGTGAACGCTGCACCGGGTTTTCAAAGAAATCCTCCGTGAAATCCTTGGAACATATTACTGTCCACTGTTTTTTTGCTACAGCTGTTCGTTTAAAGCCGGTTATGAAAGTAAGCGTTTTTTTGCGATCCCTAGTGCGCATGCACTGCTTACCACTGCCTGAAGTTGATGCTTCACTATCTTGATATTTTAGAAACAGATTCATACCGACGGAAGATGAGAGCGTCTTCGGCAAATCAGCGTGTCTCCTCTTTTTCCGGTGCGACTCCAGCGCTTTGACGCCCATCTTTTCAAGCTGGTAACTCAGCTTGCACAGATGGCAGTAAAACATGTGCCGATCTTTTGGATCTCGACGAACCCAGCTCCCGAACTCCTTACTTTCAACCCAAGCATATTGAAAAATGCACTTCCCCGTGATACAAGTTGGATCGATGAAAGAACTACGCTACTTCCTAACGAAGACGAAGTGAAATGCCTACTCACAGAAACAAACAATGGAATATCGACAAGATGGCGACTAGTTGTCAACACAGTGACTTCAGTTGACAATTTCCGGCTGATTTGGACGCCAGATGGATCGCTATTTTTTTTTTTTTAAATAAAAGATTAATTTGTTTTTTAGGGAGAATTTTGGTGGTAGAGGTCCTCCCTTTGATTTTTTTTTTAATTTAAGGCCTTTTTAGGGCCTTGACCGGTTTTCGCGGATTTTAAGGACTTTTAGGAGCCTCTAAATGCACCTTCGAAAATTTAGGGGTTTTTAGGGACTTTTAGGGCCGCGTGCGAACCCTAAGTGTGCAAATTTCATCATCTCCTAAACATCACATGGATACGGATTAGCTGACATATATATCTGTATTGGTATTGTACTTACATTTAAAACAAGCAAGATACTAAATACTAAAAAAATTAACATGTATGTACTTACTTGCTACCAAAGCCAAGTGAACGCTGCACCGGATTTTCAAAGAAATACTCCGTGAAATGCTTGGAACATATTACTGTCCACTTTAATTTGTAAGTCTAATGCGCCCGCTTTGTGTTCACAAACCTGGTCCATAACCTGACTATCTGTTCATCTTTCAGCCAGTCAGCCAGTCATGTAAGCTGACTACGTCGGACTTCCTCATTATTTTGCTAGCTTTTTCACTCTCTGGCTAAATGTTTTTTATGTGACGTCACATTCCAGAGAGATCCGGAACTTGCCGAATCTAAGCAACATTTCGAACAAAATCTTGAGACTGACTTTGACGCTAATTTAATTTATTTCTGCTGTGTTGAGAATTTGTAAAATATTTTTTAAATGAAATTCTAGCTACATTTGTATGATAGACACATCAAATACATTTCCTCTAGATTACACCTTTAACTTCTGAATAATTATTTTAAAAATTAACATACAATTCGTTTTGATCATACAGGTCAAAGCAATATCATGCACTAGAAAAATTGATTATCCAAAAGTAGAACTGTTTTCCAGAATTTTGAGGTCCACTTTTCGGCTAAACTCAATTGTATTTATTGAGCACTTTCAAACTACCAAGTCTGAAACAAAGTGAAATTAGGTACAGGATTCAATACCTTCAAAGGAAGACTCAAGTGAACAAGAAATACAAAAAAATAAACAAAAAACGTTAGGTATGCTGATGTCAAAAAAGCACCCTCTGAAATTCATTTATATAGCAGTCTTGCAAATGTGCTGAGGTAAGTCCTTCCTCAAAATTAAGCAAATAAAATCATAGACAGTGCTGCCATCCACATATCTGTATGATATGTCTCATCTTTCTTAGAATGCACAAACATTGTAGACCTTTAAACATATGCACTTGAAACCACATGTTTAAATTTTTAAATATGTATATATTAATACATAATTACATATAATATTAAAGATAAGTTTAAATAATGTATATACTACATTGGTTGCCAGCTAATTAGAGGACAGATGAAAATAACCAACCATTGGCACTGACAATCACACCTACGAACAATTTCGCAAGAATGTTGGAGCCCATCCCAGCTGACAATGGAAAAGAGGCAAGCTGCACCACAAACTAGTTTCCAAACAATCACAGGGCACGAAGAAAAAAAACACTCACATTCACAATAACGATCAATTTAGTCTTCAATTAACCTACCATGCATGTTTTATCAGACTGAACATTTACTGTTTTAGGTCAGTTAGGACTAACAAAATTATTTCTATTTGCTAATCATCTAAATAATAGGAGAATTCTTTGAGAACGTTTTTCATTACTTTCTTCATTAAAAAAAAGAAAAAAATATATATATATGATGGAAAACCTTCAATGAAATGCATGTTTTCAGAGTTTTGTCTGTGCAAGCTGGAGAACACCATCCCAACTTTGAACTTCAGAGGTGGCAATTGTGCGATTGTTTTTCTGCAGGAGGAACTGGGGTACTTCATAAAATATGGCATCATGAAAAAACAACATGTAGTGGAAACACTGCAGCACCATCTGAAGGTGTTGGCCAGGAAGTGAAAGCATGGGCGCAAATGGGTCTTTTAAATGGACAATGACCCGAAGCAGACTGCTAAACTGGTTCCAAAGGATTAAGGATAAAGCCTGTGATAACGGGTGGCAATCTCTATGCTGTGAATTCAAATTTATTGAAAATTTAAGGGAACACCGAAAAAAAAAGTGTGCAAACAAGGTGGACTACAAACTTGGCTCTGGCACACCAGTTCTATCAGGATCAATGGCCCAAAGTTCGTGCCAACTATTGTAAAAATCGTATGAAAGGATCTCGAAAATGTTTTACCAAAATCAGTTTAAAGGCAATGGTATTAAATAGTATTTCCATTTAGGTTAACTTCTGATTTTGAAGAAAATAATGAAAATTTGTGTTGAAAAAAAATCCTTGTTGAATTGTGGTAATTTCTAACTGAGCTAAAAGATATGTGTGATATCATATCAAAGTGAGAAAAAGTATTTTTTATATAGTCTATGTAAACTTCTGGTTCAGGCAGGGGGCGGGGGGCGCAACAAGTCAGAGATCAAGAGCCACATTTTTTTACTGGTATGTCAAAGAGCCACATCATTCACATGAAAGACCCAAAGAGACACATCATACAGCCGCGTTCAAAATAATAGCAGTCAAATGTGACTAACCAGATTAATCCACATTTTCAGTATATATTTTTTTATTTCTACATGTCAAACAAGTTACCAGTAGGTGGAATAGATTCTCAGAAAACCAACAAGACACAACATGCATGATATAGACACTAAAAAGCCTGTGCACTTGGGCAGTTTGTTTAAGAGTGTGGTAAAAAAACAAAAATTGCAGTTTGGTATTCGATCAGTGAGGTCATCAATTTTGTGAAAAACAGGTGTGAATAAGGTGAGCCCTATTTAAGAATGAAACCAGCACCTGTAGAACATGCATTTCTCCATGAAAGCCTGAGAAAAATGGGTCGTTCAACACATTGTTCAGAAGAACAGCCTACTTTGATGAAAGCTTTGATTGGAGGAGGGTTAACCATTTAAAGAGGTGCAAAAAATTATAGGCCGTTCCGCTAAAATGACCTCTAATCCCTTAAAATGAAGAGGAAAACCAGACACGTGGCAGAAAACAGAAGAGAACCATCAAAATGGATTCCAGAATAATAATGGAAAAGGCTCAGCCAATGATCACTTCCAGCATGATTAAAGATAGTCTGGAGTTACCTATAAGTACTATGACAGTGAGAAGACGTCTGTGTGAAGTTAATCTATTTACAAGAAAGCACTGCAAAGTCCTTCTGTTAAAAAAAAAAAAAAGGCAGGTGCAGAAGAAGCTACAATTTCCCAAAGACCACATGAATGGCACTAAAAAGAAATGGAGGAACTTTTTGTGAACTGAGAGTAAAATTAATCTGTCATTTTTGAAGTGTGTTTGTCTCATCTGCCAGTCTACCATCGCAATACCAAAGAAGGGAAACGTGGAGTGGAATTTTCAGACTATTCATGGAAAATACGACACCAACTTCTCGCCGAAAAGCAAGCTGAGAAAGAGAAAGGTTAAGGAGCTCAAATCCCAGTTGTCCGGACACCAGTCATGTTTCACTCAACAAACTTCAAAAGGGAAAGCTGCCACCAAAGCATCATTCCATGTGACTCACGTCATCATTAAAAACATTAAGTCCTTCCAAGACAGAGAAATGGTAAAAGAGACATTCATTGAAGCAGCACTCATTGTTCCAGGACTTTAAAAATAAGGTAGAGATATCTTCAATCAAAGCTCTGCAGCTTTCAAGACGTACAGTCACACGACACTGTGAAGCCATGGCTAAGGATTTAACCCGGCAATTGTGGCAGGACATCAGAGATTGTGTTTCTCACTGCAGTTGAACGAATGTTAAGAGTGGTCGCAATCATCCTTCTCCAGATGTTCATGGAATAATCGTCTTTGAAGATATCTGGCTCGAATAGAAAAGGTGATCTTTGTTGCCACATCCATGATCTCTTTCATGTTTACCATTTTAGCACATTACGCTTGTTGATGGATTATGTAACGGTACTTCAAAAAGTTTGGGAATGCATCGTTCTGCCTCCAATTGGCAGTTCACACGCCCAACCATTGCAGGTGCTCCATCTGTGGTGATAAGACACCAATTTGTACACTGGGAGCTGAGTTTTCACGATAAAGTTATTAAACATCTGAAATATATCCTCTCCCTGCTTCTGTTCTTTCATGGGAAGTACTGTTAATAGCTCCTCTCTTGCAGTGGTATCACAAAACCATATGAATGAAAATTCATATCTGGACTGTGTCACTCACATCCCTGGCTGTTGTTTCTACATACTGACGTGAGATGGCTTAGTCATGGGAAATTTCTCTAAAGATTTCGAGAGCTCTGTCTGGAGATTGAGTTTTTCCTGTGTGTTTGCACATGCAGAATATAAGCAACTAAATGGGGGTCAGTGGTATTTAGACTTGGCATATTTAATCCATCTGACAAACTTGTTGAATGACTTTAATCTTGAGCTGCAAGGAAACGACAAAACAGTGACCAATATGATCAGCTAAGTAAATGCTTTTAAATGAAAAATGCAACAAAACTCCTCAAAGCTGCAGCACCATGATTTGGCAAATTTCCAGAAGCTGGCGTCAGAGCTGGCCCGTGAGCAACTTACACCACACGGAGCAGATTGACAATTGTCTGTCAGAGTTTGACAAATTCTTTCAGGACTATTCTCTGCTTGAGCAAGTCGCTACATTAATGTTCTACCCTTTTCAGGAAGATGTTGAGTTTGATTCACTCTCATCAAACATTTCAGCACTATTTCACATGAACTCTTCTGGAGTGCAAGATGAGATATTAACTCTACAAACTGACACTGAGCTAAAGTCGAGAGCTCGTGGACAGTTCAGAAGAAAAGCATGCAACATGAGGAATTTCCTTGACTGCATTATCCGGATCCCCTTATTTATGTGAATCAGCCTTTTCCTACATGAAGATTATTAAGCCAAATACCGTTCCACCATGACTAATGAGCAAGGCCTCTTTTGGAAGAGGACATCTGCGCATACTTATTCAAGGACCGTTTTTACGATCATCATGTTGCAATTCTGCAGGTGAGTTAATTTGAAAGCTCTACGAGCCTCTCCTTCACCGTGTGTGTGTGTGTGGAGCGAGAGAGGGGTGGGGGAGTGAAAGAGATGAGACTCCGCAGGTGTGTGGAAACACAGCGTGAGCAGGTGCTCGTGTGTAGTTCACAAGTTTAGGTGGGGCGACTGGGGAAAAGTAGTTTTTAAGAGAGGACACGTTGATGCTGAGTACTTAATGAATCCAATAAAGCCTTCCGAGTAGCAAAACGGTACTTCGTACCATTGTTGTTTGCACCACCATGGTGTCTCCCCTGCATTTCCCGATCGTGGTCAGGCGACTGTTGCAGGAAAGATTAAATGTTTTATAATTAAAGATTTAAGTAAATACATGCACTATTGTAATCTTGGGCTCAAATATGTAAAGTATATATACTGTTTATATATTTTAATCAATCTGGTACCCAGATACATGAAAATTCCCGGAGTGTGTTTGTGTGTGGGGTGGAGGGGCATCCTACTTTCCGTTTTTTCACATTTTGCGGGGGGGTTCTGGTCCCCATTAACTGCGAAAAACGAGGAATATCTGAATGCTGGGTCTTGTTGGTTTTCTAAGAATCTACTGCACCTACTGATAATGTTTGACATGTAACAAAAAAATATTGAAAACGTGGATTAATTTGGTTAGCCACATTGGACTGCTTTTATTTTTAACATTACACCACACATGAACATCATTCACTCTTCACACATACTTTTACTCAGCCAGATTGATTGTAAATCTCACACACCAACACAATAAAAATGGACTCTTACATAGAACTAAGACCAGTAACTAAAATATTAAAATTGTGTGTTCTTTCTCACACAGACAAACTACCAGTTCAACCAAGTCTGTCTCTTTATGTCACAATTTCCATCTATTTCAACACCAAAATACTCAAATGATTGGAGGTCTGGAGGAAACTGTGAATCAGTAGCCATGATAATGTCTGATATTCTCTGTTTAGTGTGGCAGGACAATTGAAAGTCTAATACCATTTGTTTAAGATTTCAGTGACGTCACTGAGGCATTTTTTTTAAGAAATTCCCCTTCATTGTATGGATCTTTGACCCTTGCAATGTTCCAAGCCAGTTGACACGATGTAAGCGTTCGTCTATGGATGCTTCATTTTTGTTTTTAACTTATTATTAATGTTGAATTATTTTTCAAAGTGGCTAATTTGACTCCAAAGTTCAGTCACTTTTAGAAATTACAGGTTAATGTTAATATGGAGTGAGCTGAAGTGAAGATTTGAAGTTGTGAAATGCATGATGGAAACAAAAGGCAGAGTGACTGGCCATCGCCCTCAACAACAAAAAAATGAGCTCTTCTGCAATGCCAAAAACGTACTGTGTTCATCACTATATTTTCATCTAACTGTGAATTTTTCCCTTCCATTTTGAGAGCAAAGTTGACAAATTATTTTCTCCAAAGATCTCGATCCGACTGAGAAGCCTTGTGCTATTTCTATTCAATGTGCATGCCAGTTTTGCATAAATACCGTGTTAGGCTTTCCTGCTATGGTCACCTGACCGTGGTTGGGAAGCAAAGTGGAGACATCTTCTCCGCGGCCAAGGTTGTCATCTTCTGGGTTAACTTTCTTCTCTTGTTACACAGGAGAGCTGCGTGGTGGGAACGATAATGCCCAGAAGCACTGATTTGGTGCATGAATGGCTTTAATGGCCCCTCTTGACATTCAACATCAACATGTCCTGCCCTAATCACTACTCCGCAAGTCTTCCCCGGTCGCCATCAAAAAACTCTTTCACTTGGGCATGCTCTTTTATAGGGTTAGTTTCACTCACACATCGACGCACATGCCCACACACAATGATGTTGTTGTCACAATACCCACAACAACCTTAATAAACTCAATCAAAGCGCACACGCAAGTGCCGGAAATAACGGAACCAAAGCACGCTGGCAACTACTGTCATGAACTCAAGCCAACCACGCGCGCATGCACTTTAAAAACCACGACGAGCCACCCAGACCAAAGCCGGGTTAACAAGGCCGGCGGTGATCCACAAGGCCGGCTCAGCCTTGTTGACAACCCCGGTGGCCATCCACAAGGCCTGTGGAGGCCGTCCTTCAGTGGCTGCTGCACGAAAGCCTTCCGATGGGCACATTGACACATTTAGCACCCCTGATTTATGGATTACGCCACCCACCCAACTATTGTTTTTTTTTAGATGCTGTATACACATCTACCTGTCATTTGGAACCCATGATGCTCTCGTCCTTTGCACCTGTGAAGTCAATTTTTCACCACAAACCGGGTCTTTTGGAATAGTATGAAGAGCGAACCCTCCTCCCGAGTGTTCAAGCAATATCCACCAATTCAACGAGTCGGCATTTTCGCTAACACGAAAGAAGAACAAGCGACCTCCCAGCAGGTAAAACTAGTATAAACATACGAGACCGCTTGAGTGTGCTACTGCCTGTACGTCACTTTCTGCTTCTTCTCGAAAACAAATCCTTCGAGAGGATTTTCATGGCGGGAATTACAAAAGTCTAAATCATGTTTTGTGGTGAAAAAAAGATGGGTCCATACCGGGTGCCGTTTTTTCATTAATAACATCCTAAAAATAATGCATTTCATGACAGTGGACCTTTATAGAAGGCAACAAGCAAGAACTTTAGATGCAGCGTCAGAAAACAATTCCAAAAATACCAAAGCAGATTCACTAAGAGTATAAAACGAAGGAATTTTTGGCACTTTGTTAGAGTCCACAAATTATTTGATGGATGGATCTGATGAAGCAGGGCGTCTCAGCAATCACATTAAAAGAGACTTAGACAAGAGTGTTGGTACTTCGAAGGCCGACACCTCGGGCAAACTGCTCAAGCAGGCCTGTGATTGCCCCAGAGGGACTGGACACTCCAGACTTTAAACCCACAGTAGAGCTGTAGGCCGCCAGGAATATTTTCCGAACAGCTTCGAGACGGGCTTGCCGTTCTGAGGCCAAGGGAAACCTATGTGGGGAGGAGGGAGGTAAGTGGGAGAGAGCATATATCATTGACCTTCTGGCAATTGTGCAGTATGTTAACATGACATCAGAGAAAAACAATTTATGGTATTCATTAGATCCAACTTTCATCTTAAATTGAGATAAATAAAAATTTAACAAATATTGTTCATTACCCAAGTGGGATGGAAGGTTTACTCACATCCGCCCATTGGGTCCTTCCTGTTGAAAGCTGATGGGTAAGAGGGAGTCATAAGGAACAGCAATACCAGATGAGGCCGAAGTCAGAGGTGGATGGAAGGGAGGATGATCATGGATGCTACCACAACCAGAAACTATCTGCCAACTACCATACTCTGTAGACAGAGAAGACCCTGACCAAGTGTAGTCTGCTGCAAACCTGTGGTTAAAAATTACAGTTTTTACTTCCATACACCTGAAAAAATGAAGGGGGTTATTATCAAAAGTTTAGATATGCTGATCTAATCTTACAAAAATATGCAGACTCAAGGATGCCTGAGTATCAAATTCAAACCAGCTGCAAAGCTGGCATTTGAAGAAGAACCAAGCTGATGAGCGAATGATTGGATTGAAGAATTTGTATAAATAACCTCCCACGAAAGTTTGAACTTAGTTATATCAACAGTTACCTTCGGCCAGGGACAGTCAATGGCCTGCTGCCTGCGTGTGTGACGACGTGTTCAGAGTGGTTGGACGAGGATGAACTGGAAGGCATGGTCTCACTGAGGGGATGTGTGAGCTGTTCATCCAGGAGGTTTTGTTTGTTCCATGTGACCATTTGAGGAGAGGAAGCAGTGCGTTTTTTCCTAAGGAATGAAATATATTAACTAAAGAAAACCTTGAGGGATGCACAGTAGACCAGGTTCTATTCCAATGCAATTAACAACAGCCTTGGTAACTCCAAACACCTTTTCTCAATAATAAATCACCTTCTCAAACACCCTTCACTTTCCCAATCCGCGGCCACAGAGGTGTAACGTACATCAGTTGTTTTTTTTAAATCAACAAAAAGTTTCCTCCCTTTATCGATGCCATGCAAAAGAGGTAGAGGATAATTAGTCATAGATTGTTGTGATTACATTTCGTAATTATAAAAATGAAGTCATCCACCTGTTCACTGGATCCACTCCTTACAGACCTGTTGTAAATCAACAACTCGCCATCTTTCATCTCATCAACAAGATCATAAACCACTCTCTCCTGACAGCGGTAAAGACTGTGACCAAATTGGTCACATTGCCGACTTCATGTTTTATGCGGTTAAATATTTTATTTTGTTGCACTTGTCTAAGTGCTTATTGGTTGAAAGTGGCCTTTTTTCTTACTGTAGTCTGCAAGTTGCAAGATCCACAACAGACATACAGACAGAGAGAGAGCGAGAGACAGACAGACAGATTCATTATTGGGAATTCCTTTGAATTGAAGGTGAACCACTGCAATACGAGTTGTTGTCTGCTTCTTCATAATTGACTGACACTGAATTTGAAGTTAGTTCATTCTGTTGTGACATAATCCCTAACATCGCTCCATTGTTAACACATTTAACAAAAACATTCATAAAGTAATTGTATAATTGTAGACATGTTTCCTAATATAACAAGTTATGCTGTAATTTTTCATGTATGATACGGAAGATTTTCCCAAAATATTTTCAAAAACTCAATAACGTGTATTATATTTAGGTATAGATTAAAAATAAAAATAAAATCACGTTGTATAGTCATATACAAGTACATAGGGTAGTAATTTCAAAATGATATCCGATTTCTAATGTTACACATTTAAATGTACAATAATCCCTCTCTACTTCGTGCTTCACCTATTGCTGGTTCAGTGCATCGTGTGTCCCCCCCCCCAAAAAAAAAAAAAACAAAACCCAGATCAGCATACAGTACACACTCTTATCACGGGAAGATGCATTGATACAAGGGGAGTGATGGTACCCGGCACGACATCGATCAATGAGACCATGTATGGATTTATCTCATGAACTGATTGGCTGGGCATCATCAAAGGACTACCCAGCAACTTAAGTTGCACCTTCTCCCTTGTTCTTACTAGCTGCCATTTTCTGCGTTGTTGACTGTGCGCGCGATAACCTCGTGTTCACAATGCCGCCAAAGCTCTGTACTGATGTTAAAGCTTCCTCCGAAGCACCCAAATGGATGATCGGCGAAAAGTAAAACTTTCAGATATGATCAAAGATGGCGGGAGTTACAATTTTGTGGCGCTATTTTGGCTTGAATAAATCAGCGGTGCGCTACATAAAGAAGGATGTTTTAAAAATCTTTAAAACCACTTCAATAATAAGTGAAGTGTGTGATCATGAAGAGGTTGAAGAATGTACTGACGAATCTCAAGCTGTGAGGAGGGATTCACCGCCTTGAGGATGAGACCTTTCGGCAAACAAAAGTTGAATTGAAAAATTTCAAAAGCGTTACGCCCTCAGAAGCGTCCGAGAATATAATACGAGCTGTCAAGTTTAGCCATTGAATTGACGGGGTTATGTCCTTGTGCAGGGGAATTTTGAAGAAGGGGGTTTGTATTCCATTGGGATTCTTTTCATGTGTTCAGGGCCTAAACCATTTTGTTCTTTATCGACCAGTAGCAGAAGTTTGAAATCTATTCTAATGATTACTGGAATCCATTAAAAAGGCTTTAGAATTGGGAGTTATATGCTCTGACCAATTTGTTCTGGTCAAAACCTGAGCTGCAGCATTCTGAGCAAGCTGCAGCTGTTCAATGCTCTTTCTGGGGAGCCCAGTCAGAAGACCATTACAATATAGTGTAATGGTCAATGTAGTGAAGTCTATATGAGTGTAGGAATAATTGTGAATTTAATTATCATACATCTGCTTTACAAAAAGAAATGCTTTACTCTGCTCTGATAATGTGTCACCCGCTTAACAGCAGACAGCACAAGAACATGAACATCTAATTAGCAGAACTGTGAGAACCAAAAGCACCTGTTGTCTGTTAAAGAAATGATGACCACACATGTACTCAGTAATCTTCCACACACATGCACACACACACGAACAAACAGACACACTTTGTTTCCAACTATGTTTTGCTCTCCAGTCTCCTTTTTGTAACATCCATGTCAATAAGAGGCGTTTTGAAACTAAATAAATTGAGGTGCTGAGGAGAGGATAATCAGAGAGAGCAGTGGTGAATTTTACGAGACAGTTTGTCTCCTCTCTCCTCGCGATCTGTGAAACTTGATCTGGTGTCTTTGGTTCCTTTTTTGTTACGTTTAATGAATATCTAATTGGTAAACCTGACATTTACTTGGTCCTTTGATCCGGATCTCAAGATGTCTTGAGATTTCCAGGGGATGAGTCGACGTCCGGCCAAAGACCATGGCCACGGCACTTGAGACCCTTTCCGGGACTGTGCCTCAGCTTTGCGTATGGAGACTGAGGGTTGACGAGAAGCCGAAGGAAGTGGAGACATCTCTGGTGAGTAAGAAACTCACACACTCATGAGGAATGAGTGTATTTGCACGTTTGGGCGACTGCGGCTAAAGCAAACCTCAAAAATACTAGTACCTATCGAGTGGACAAATTTGTCTATCTTCTTCTTTCGGCTCGCCCCGTTAGGTGTCGCCACAGCGTGTCATCTTTTTCCATCTAACCCTATCTCGTGCATCCTTCTCTCTAACACCCACTGTCCTCATGTCCTCCCTCACAACATCCATCAACCTTTTCTTTGGTCTTCTTCTCACTCTTTTGCCTGGCAGCTCCATCCTCAGCACCCATCTACCAACATACTCCCTCTCTCGCCTCTAAACATGTCCAAACCGTCGAAGTCAGCTCTCTCTAACCTTGTCTCCAAAACATCCAACTGAGGCTGTCCCTTTAATAAGCTAATTTCTAAACCTATCCAACCTGTTCACACCAAGCGAGAACCTCAGCATCTTCATTTCTGCTACCTCCAGCTCTGCTTCCTGCTGTTTCTTCAGAGCAACCGTCTCTAATCCATACATCATGGCCGGCCTCACCACTGTTTCATAAACTTTGCCCTTCATCCGAGCGGATACTCTTCTGTCACATAGAACACCAGGCACCTTCCACCAACTGTTCCATCCCGCTTGGACCTGTATTGTTGACCCCAAGTATTTGAAGTCATCCACCCTCGCTATCTCTTCTCCCTGGAGCTTCACTCTTCCTCCTCCATCCCTCTCATTCACACACACATTATTTTACTTTGGCTCATCTTCATTCCTGTCTTTCCAGTGCGTACCTCCATCTTTCTAATTGTTCCTTCGCCTGTTCCCTGCTTTTAGTGCAGATCACAATCTCATCTGCTAACATCATGGTCCAAAAAGGTTCCAGTCTAACCTCATCTGTCAGCCTATCCATGACTACCGCAAACAGGAAGGGGCTCAGCGCAGAACCCTGACGCAGTCCCACCTTAAGTCCTTATCAAACACCTACGGCACATCTCACTGCTGTTCTGCTCCCCTCGTACATGTCCTGAACTACTCTAACATATTTCTCCGCCACACCAGTACCACAGTTCCTCTCTTGGTACTCTGTCATAGGGCTCTCCGTGTCCCACTTCTTCTTCGCTAATCTCTTTCCTTGGATGACTTCCTGCATTTTTGGGTTCCACCACCAAGTCTCCTTCTCCCCTTTCCTACCAGAAGACACCTCAAGTACTCTCCTGCCTGCCTCTCTGAATACCTTGGCAGTAGTATTCCAGTCTTCTGGGGGCTCTTCCTGACCATCGAGAGCCTGCCTCACCTCTTTTTGAAATGCCACACAATATTCTTCTTTTCTCAACTTTCACCACTGATTCTCTGCTCTACCTTTGTCTTCTTAATGTTCCTACCCGCTACCAGAGTCATCTTACACACCACCATCCTATGCTGTTGAGCTACACTCTCCCCCACCACCACTTTACAGTTGGCAACCTCCTTAAGATTACATCAGTTTATAAAACAGTGGTGAGGCCGGCCATGATGTACAGGTTATAGACGGTGGCACTGAAGAAACCACAGGAAGCAGAGCTAGAGGTTGCAGAAATGAAGATGCTGAGGTTCTCGCTTGGAGTCAACAGGGTGGATAGGTTTAGAAATTAGCTCATTAGAGGGACAGCCAAATTTGGATGTTTTGGAGACAAGGTTAGAGAGCGCAGACTTAGATGGTTTGGACATGTGCAGGGACGAGAGAGTGAGTATATTGGTAGGAAGGTGCTGAGGATGGAGCTGCCAGGCAAAAGAGCGAGAGGAAGACCAAAGAAAAGGTTAATGGATGTTGTGAGGGAGGACATGAGCACAGTGGGTGTCAGAGAGGAAGATCAACGGGATAAGCTTCGATGGAAAAAGATGACACGCTGTGGCGACCCCTAACGGGACAAGCCGAAAGGAAAAGAAGAAGACTGTCAGACGGTGGCCGAGACATCGAGATGAAGAAGCTTGGAGGAGAGGAGTTTGGAGAGAATGGTGCTGAATGCTGAGCTGAGGTCCACAAATAGGATCCTTGCGTAGGTCCCCACACTGACGAGGTGTTCTCGGACAGAGTGCACTCCATGTTGAGTGCATCATACGCAGACCTATTTTCTTGGTAGGCAATCAGCAGTGGGTCCAGCAGGAGACCTGTGACACTCTTGAGGTGGTCAATCACAATACATTCAAAGGACTTCATGACCATCAGGCATTGCAGTCATTCAGACATGATATTGCAAGGTTTCTTTGGGACTGGTATGATTGTGGTGCGTTTGAAGCAGGATGGTGCTTCATACAGTTCCAGAGATCTGATGATGATCTTTGTGAAGACTAGATCAAGGTCATGTGCAGTGACTTTGAGGTAGGAAGGGGATAACGTCCGGGCCGACCGCTTTGCTAATTTCTTTTGTTTTAAGATGCATTTCACGTGCTGTTTGTGGGTGGTCAATGCAAAATTCAGAGCTGTTGAAGTGGTCGGGAGGTTGGTGGGTGTGGGGTGTGAAAATGTTGAAGTCGTCAGTAAATTATTCTTTTCTGATTGGGCGGGGGTCACTTGTAGTTGCTGAATAATTGTTATAGATGTCAGACATTCAATTGTAGGAAAATTGTTATTTTCGAGTTGATCTACCTAATTTCTCTTTACAATGTGAATTTCTTTATTCTCCTGATTTGTAGCGCAATTTTACAGGGTTCTGTCCCCACTTTGATCGGCATCTAGACCTGCGCGAGGGATAGCAGAGTATGTGTCATTTAGAATTGTTTAGCAGTGGTGTAGAATGTTATTTCCCTGGTTGGACAGTCAATACGTTGCTTGTGTTTAGGGAGTTCGTGGTTGAGTTAAGAGCTATGAAAGTAAGTATTTGAACACCCTATTCTCTTGCAAGTTCTCCCACTTAGAAAAAATGGAGGGCTCTGAAATTTTCATCGTAGGTGCATGTCCACAGTGAGAGAGATAATCTAAAAAGAAAAATCCAGAATTCACAATGTATGTTTTTTTTAACCATTTATTAGTGCGATACAGCTGCAAATAAGTATTTGAACACCTGAGAAAACCAATGTTACTATTTGGAACAGTAGCCTTTTTTTGCAATTACAGAAGTCATACGTTTCCTGTAGTGGTTTACCAGGTTTGCACACACTGCAGGAGGGATTGTGGATCACTCCTCTACATAGATCTTCTCTCGATCAGACAGGTTTCTGGACTGTCACTGAGAAACACAGAGTTTCAGCTCCCTACAAAGATTTTCTACTGGGTTTAGGTCTGGAGACTGGCTGGGCCATGCCAGAACCTTGATATGCTTCTTACGGAGCCACTCCTTGGTTTTCCTAGTTGTGCGCTTCGGGTCATTGTCATGTTGAAAGACCCAGCCATGACCCATCTTCAATGCTCTGACAGAGGGAAAGAGGTTGTTCTCAAAAATCTCACAATACATGGCCACGGTCATCTTCTCCTTAATACAGTGCAGTCATCCTCTCCCATGTGCAGAAAAACACCCCCAAAGCATGATGCTACCACGCCCATGCTTCACAGTAGGGATGGTGTTCTTCGGATGGAACTCATCATTCGTCTTCCTCCAAACACGGTTAGTGGAAGTGTGACCAAAAAGTTTCTTTTTGCTATCATCTGACAACAAAACATTCTCCCGTGACTCCTCTGTATCATCCAAATGGTCATTGGCAAACTTAAGACGGGCCTTCACATGTGCTGGTTTGGTTTGAGCAGGGGAACCTTCCATGCCATGGATGATTTCAAACCATGACGTCTTAGTGTATTACCAACTGTCACCTTGGAAACAGCTCTTTTCAGGTCATTGACCAAGTCCTGTCGTGTAGTCCTGGGCTGATTCCTCACCTTTCTAAGGATCATTGAGACCCTACGAAGTGATATCTTGCATAGGGCTCCACTCCGATTGAGATTGACCGTCATGTTTAGCTTCTTCCATTTTCTAATGATTGCTCCAACAGGGGACCTTTTTTCACCAAGCTGCTTGGCAAATTCTCCATAGCCCTTGATAGCCATGTGGAGTTGTATAATTTTGTCCTTTGGTGTCTTTGGACAGCTCTTAGGTCTTGGCCATGTTACAAATTTGATTCTTACTGATTGTATGGGGTGGACAGGTGTCTTTATGCAGCTAACGACATCACACAGGTGCATCTGATTCAGGTTCATACATGGAGTGGAGGTGGACTTTTAAAGGCGAACTAACAGGTCTTTGAGGGTCAGAATTCTTGCTGATAGATTCAAATACTTATTTGCAGCTGTATCACACAAATACTTAAAAAAATCATACATTGTGATATCTGGATTTTCCTTTTTAGAGTATCTCTCACAGTGGACATGCAAGGAAGAAGGACAAAGTTCAAATACAGCGACTCGACATCCAGGTTGAAAGTGAAGTGCTGTGACATCGGTATATTATTTTTGGTTGATATAGAAACATATCCTTCCCCCTTTTGTTTTCCCTGATAACTCTGTGATGTGATTGCCTCAAGTAGTTGGAAGCTTCGAAGCCTTATGATGCCATTGGGGGTACATTAACAAATCCATGTTTCCGTGATGCACAGGGTGGCAGAACGTCCACATGATTTTTTTTTTTTTTTTTTTTGCAAAATAAGTTTGCATACCAAACAAGAACCATCTGACATGATTTAGAAAAACTCCCCATCACCCACGTGTGTGACACTAACCAAGTGGGAAGTGGAGCCTGGCTGGAGAGGTCCACAGTGTCACTTGTGAAGCTGGAAGTCACACCAACCTCCTCAGTGATGAGGGAAAAGTCACTGCTCAGACTTGTCACACTTCCACGATCCCTGGATTCTGAGACACACACAACAGGAGGTAGTTTTTAACGGAATGTTTTTCACGTTGTCCACAGAGAAACTACAGTGCCATTTCACCACTGTGCGGTCTTATAGTTTGGAGAGTCAAACATAGGGGCTGAGGTGAAAGTAACAACTGTGAGGACCAGTATTGCGTCAAGGCCACAATGACTGCAGTTTGCATAAATCACAGAATCAGAGGAACCAAGATTTTAGGAAATTAAAAAAAAAAAAAACATTAGGAACCTGTCACAAACAAGGACAAGGGGTAGGACCCAAATACAGGACTCTAAGGCAGTGACATGATTTCGAGGCTGTTTTTATTCCAGGCAGAGGACATACACAGGAAGGCAGTCCAACAAAGGCACAAAAACACGTGGCAAAAGGCAAGGTCCATGTAGGAATAATTGTGAACATAATGATCATACATTACTTCCAATAAAGAAATGCTTTACTCTGCTCGAGGTAACGTGGCAGGCGTGTAGCAAGAGATAGTACAAAAACAAGAACATCTAATCGTCAGAACTGTTAGAACCAGGAGCACCTGTTGTCTGTTAAAGAAATGATAAGCACACATGTACTCTGGAATCGTCCACACATATGCACGCACACACACGTGCACACACACACACACACGAACAAACAAGTACACTTTGTTTCCAACCTGTTTTGCTCGCCCGTCTCGTTTTTGTAACATCCATGTAAATCAGGGGTGTTTTGAAACAAAATAAATGAAGGTGCTGAGGAGAGGATAATCAGAGAATAAAAAGTATGAGACAGTGCCTCTCTGGTGTCTTTGTGTCATTTTTGTCCTGTTTAATGAATGTCTTACTGGTAAACCTGATATTTACTTGGTCCTTCAAGCCAGAACTCAAGATACCTGAGGTTTTCCAGGGGCTAAGTCGACGTCCAGGCAAAGACCGTGGCCACGCCACTTGAGACCCTTTCCGGGACTGGGCATCAGCTTTGCGTCTGGAGACTGAGGGTTGACGAGAAGCCGAAGGAAGTAAAGACATTTCTGGTGAGTAGGAAACTCACACACTCATTAGGAATAAGTGAATTTGCTCGTTTGGGCAACTGCGGCAGAACCAAATCTCAAATACTAGTCCCTATCAAATAGACAAATTAGTCTATAATAAGAGAGAAAAGGGCAACGTGTGTCCTGTACGTACTTGAGCTCTGTGAAATGTGTGCATGTGTAAAAGTGTGAGTAGTGGTTCGCTACCTCATTTGAACAGGAATATGAGTGACTACTGTTTGAGGATGCAGCGGTAAGAATTCTCTGCGACTTGTGGTAGAAGCTTGAGAATTACCTCAAACAGAAAGTAATTGTCATCCTGTTCAGGGGGGAGTCAGTATAGTCAGTCTTGGTCTTAGGGTGAGTCACCCAGATGGAAAGGTGAGCAAAGTCCGGCATAAGGTGGGTGCAGATTGATAGTATCTGAAAATACCCGAAGGCTGGTGAAGATGTAAGACACCTGACTCATTTCGGGGTGACTTGGTCGACATGACTTCAAAATGGCTAAATAATATGATTGCATGTTGGGCTGCAACGTTGACAGCCATAATATTTTTGTTCAGATGGTAACTTTTGGCACCTATAAAGCTGACAAAAACAAAAGTATTTAAACCGAAAAAGCGTGAGGAAGATTTTTTTTTGTTTACACATGGGAAACAACTGGTTGTTATTAATGTAGAAGGCATTTAACAGGTTAACTATAGTTGCATCACCTGCATGGGCCCTAGTCCACTAATACGTGTCATTCAGCAGAAATCCCACAACAGTATTCCCTGGAAGTAATGATGAAAACAACTCCTAACACCACTTGTCAGAAATGGAATAGTGTTTATCCAACAACTAAGGCAGGAAATGATAAACCGATGTTTTCTACTAATGTTGCATTGGCTAACTTCTCCTGTGTTAGTTTACAGGGACAGGTGTTAAGGTGGGAAGTCTCAACAAAACATGGTGTCATGATATCCATCGCCAAACTGCCCCACTGCTCCCATTCAACGATGTGTGGTGGTGGTGTGTTGCTCAAAAGTTGTATGACACACGGATGAATGCATCAGGATTGTATCCACTGGTTATCACTGCTCTTATCTGTGACTGTGTTTCCACCCACAGCAGACGATATACAATTGGCCACATCCATTTTTGGACCTCCCCCGCTGTTTCTCCCGAAAGCGAAGGTCCTCTTGGAAATGTGGAGATCCGACATCAATGCAATTGGCATCCCTCGAGGCGTACCAGATGAGTAGAAGTTCGCAAAACAGATTGCTGCAGGATGGGAATCCATCTTGTTGCGGACAACCCCAAATAAAAATGTTGACAGACTCAACTACATACATTACAATATACAGAAACTCGGTAACTATACGGAAGTAGGTTTTATTGCCATAAGAAAACAACAAGCTGCAACCTCACTCATGACGTTCCAACACCGCATCACGGTAGACATGCTCCTGGCTGGGAAGGGTGTTCGGTGACCAGTATTGTACGTTTAGTCCAAAAACATGAAAAGGAGGTTGGATAAGTACAAGGCAAAATCAAGACTTAATTAGACTTGGCTGTGGTGGCACAGGACCACTGGCCGTGACAACAAGGTGAATACACAATAAGAAGCTCGTATAATCATGCAGACTAATGCAGTCTTATACAATGAAGTGGCAAATAGTAACACAACACACAAGCCTTAAATACATGGCATAATTAGAGCCAATTGGGCACAGTTGAGGAGCTTCTGCCAGAGGCAGACTAGCACAGGGCAGTGGCCTACCCACGTCCCTAACAGAACCTGCGAAAAACTGAAAAATGTCAAAACATTGTATTGTATACTGTTGTCAGAAAAATGGATTTGAACCAAAATGAAGACACCAATGGTTACAACCTTTGAAAAAGATGTGACGAGCTACCTGCTGCGTTGTCAAGAGATAGAAGGGATCAGTTTACAACATTGCACATCTCGTCTACAACCTTGCGTCTGGTTACACCAAAGGCATGAGAAAGTTGACAGAAAAATTGTAGGGGGATCTGGGGATATCCCGCAGGCTCCCGCAGAGAATTTTTACATTTTATTTGAACATGAATTAAGAAACCTGGACGAGAGTAAAACAAGGCAAAAACAAAAAAACAAACAAAAAAAAAAGCAGAATAACATATTTACACCACTGAATACAGGATTCAGGATTTCAAATTGCAACAATGTTTCTTTGTATCCTAATGTTTTATTTTTTAATCATTTACAGAAGGTACATCAAGTAGCAATGGGGTTGTTGATGGCTGGTCCGCTACTGGATGGAAAAACGAGAAAAGTCCCATTCAGGGAAACCTCTGGGCTCCTGGGTGTTGCTGCGGACTTGGACTCAGATCAACCAGCAGATTTCAACAGACGACATATGAGCTTCTTGAACATATTGTTGAAGAAACAACCAAACAAGCTTGCTCGCAATTTTTGGGACGCACAAGCCAGTAGTCTCCCACATAGCAGAAGCAATGTGTGGAAACCACTCACAGTTCCAGAGCTAAAAACTCGTTTTCATTTCAAGAGGTATTAAATAAAAAAAAGTAAATGGACTGGCCTCTGAGGCAAACCAATAGCAAGGACCAGTTCCCAAATAATCTGGTGGTTCCATCATCTCAACAAAAACGCATCATGTGATGCATCAGATAAAATGCGGCCAGTGCGGGACTATTTGGTGCCAAAATTCAAGACACTGTACCAACCTGAAAACAATCTGAATAGATGATGGAATAATGAAGTGGTATGGGCGCCTGTCTTTCCGAGTATACAAGCCACAAAAACCTGTCAAGCAAGTACGGAATAAAACCCTATATCCTGTGCAATTCAAACACAGGACATTGTTTCAATATGCTGCCGTACATGGGGGTATCATGATGGCTACATACTGTATATAGACAACATTTACTATTCTGTTAGCCTTTGTGAGCAGGTCCTTGAAGAAGACACAAAAGTGTGCGAGAAATTGAGGAGGAACAGAGGTAAACCTCAGCCAATAACAGAGGCAAAAAGTGTACTTTGGCGGCTGAGGGAAAGGCTGCCTACAATAATTGCAGGGTTAGGATTGTTGCATGGCAGGACAAACGAACGGTAAAATTGATTACAACCTGCCATGAAGACACAATGCAAACAGTGAATGTGTAGAAAAAAAAAAAGACATAAAAAAGGTGCCCGTTTCCAAGCCAGTGTGTATGTGTGACGTGTCAATGATTAATGTGTCCTGCATTTCATATTTGGTCTCGCAGCTAGCAACAGTGAAGAAAATGAGCATTTTAACACCCTGCTATATTGCACGTTCTCCCACTTATTATTATGAATATTATGATCACTCTGGATGAACTGGAGAGCTATAGAGCTGTGGTGGGAGAGTCTGTCCATCGGACATCAATCAGTCGTACACTGCACAAATCTGACCTTTATGGAAGAGTGGCAAGAAGAAAGCCATTTCTCAAAGATATCCATAAAAAGTCACATTTAAAGTTTGCCACAAGCCACCTGGGAGATACACCAAACATGTGGAAGAAGGTGCTCTGGTCAGATGAAACCAAAATCTAACTTTTTGGCCACAATGCAAAACGATATGTTTGTCAAAAAAGCAACACAGCTCATCACCCTGAACATACCATCCCCAATCAAACATGGTGGTGGCAGCCTCATGGTTGAGGCTTACTTTTCTTCACCAGGGACAGAATAGGATTAAAATTGATGGAAAGATGAATGGAGCCAAACACAGGATCATTCTGGAAGAAAACCTGTTGGTGTCTGCAAAAGACCCGACACTGGGAGGGAGATTTATCCAACAGGACAATGATCCAAAACATAAAGCCAAATCTACAATGGAATAGTTCACAACTAAACGTATACAGGTGTTAGAATGGCCAAGTAAAAGTCCAGACCTGAACCCAATTGAGAATCTGTGGGCAGAGCTGAAGACTGCTGTTAATAAACACTTTTCATGTAACCTCATTGAGCTCGAGCTGTTTTGCAAGGAAGAATGGGAAAGAATTTCAGTCTCTCAATGTGCAAAACTGACAGAGATAGACCCCATGCGACTTGCAGCTGTAATTGCAGCAAAATGTGGCACTACAAAGTATTAATGCAAGGGGGCCAAATAATATTGCACACCCCACTTTTCAGGTTTTTATTTGTAAAAATGTTTTAAATATCCAATAAATTTGTAGTTGATTCTTGACAAGGAAAACATTTATCTTTATGTGTGAAGCCTGCAATGTGGCGAAAGGTTGAAAAGTTCAAGTGGGCCGAATACTTTCACAAGGCACTGTAAAAGGCGCGCGATTGGTCCCCAGCTTAACATCGAACAATGAGAGCATGTGTGGATTTATCTCGTGAGGTGATCAGATGCACATCATCGAAGCCTCACCCAGCAACTTCCATTCCAACCTCCTTCCTTTCTGCCATTTTTGTTGACGCTATAAACTCCGCTATATCCTATCGCGTTGACAATGCCGCCGAAGCGTTGCGCTAATGCGAAAGCTTCCTTCAAAGCACCCAATGGGAAGAGGAAGATGATGACGATCAGCGAAATAGTAAAACTTTTGGATATGATCGAAGACGGCAGAAGTTCATCTGTCAAGAGGTGGTGGCAAAATTCAAAGAATCTGCGGAGACACTATGAATCCCATCACAAAGACAAGTACGATAGCTTGCAAGGCCAAATGCGAGCAGACAAACTGTCAAACCTAAAAAGTGGAATGTTAGCTCAGCAAAATACATTTGTACGCCAAGCTCAACTTAACCAGTCACCTGTTCGGGCGAGCTTTCAGGTTGCTCAACTGATAGCAAGCAGTGGTACACCTGTCACTGATTGAGATTTTGCCAAAAAATCCATGAATGCTGTCGCGGAGGAGGTGTGTCCTGAGAAGAAAGACGTCTTTAATAGTCGAGTCTATCAGCGAGTACAATCACCAGACATATTGAAGAAATCGTGGAGTAAGTGGCTAAGAAAATGGATGGATAAAACTTTACCATTTCAACAGCATTTACACTCACATCTTGATGTTGAAAAGTGTCTCCATTTCATCTCTGGACTTGGCCGACTGACAGCAGTGCTACTGCTACTGGCAATCACATTAGTATAAAAGTATAAAATTTTTTGTAGATGAGTTAAAGCAGTCAAACTTCAACTGTCCCGCTGGGGACTCTATCGTTCTGGTGGGGGACTTCAATAGTCACGTGGACAATGACAGTGAGACCTGGAAGAGTGTGACTGGATAGAATGGCACCCCCAATCATAATCTGAGCAGTGTTCTGCTTTTGGACTTCTGTGCTCATCACAGATTGTCTATAACAGAAGTGTCAAACTCATTTCACATTGTGGGGCACATACAGCCTCGGTAGATGTCAAGTGGGCCGGACCATTACAATTATATCATCCTCTACTATAAATAACCAAAATATCATGTCTTTCCTTTGTTTTGGTGTAAAGAAGCACAAGAACATTGGGAAAATGTTGAAATTGAATGAACAATCCTTTTACAAACATTTTATGAAACATTAGATTTCCTTAGACAAATGTGCAATTTACTTTTATCATTCACATATATGCATTACAACTGATCCCACTGGTTGTACAAAGGCACAAAACATCAACAAGTAATTGGTATTGAAAAATATAGTAATGCACTAAGATTAAATGAGATTTATAAAGAAATTATTTTTTTAAACCATTTACATATGTGCAAATAAAATCTAAATTTAATCGTATATAATCCCACAGCTCACCTCTCCACACCTTACAAACTAAGGAAGAGTGCTATTAAGTGTGTAAAGAAGATTAATTAAACATTAAACTGCACATTTTTGTTTTGGTGCCCATCATTGGCACCAACTCAAGAAACTCTTCAGTAACAGTCAATGTCTCATCAACTCCATGAATAAATAACACCAGTTGTGCCGCTTCTGTGATGTCAGTGCTCTCGTCATTTGCAACGGAAAATGCAATAAATGACATGACTCTCTGTTTCAATTGGCTGTCTAAATCTGCTGATAGGTCCGAAACGCTCTCTGCTATCGTATTCCACGTCAGGCTAATATTGGGAAACGCTTGTCCGTTCTCGGGACATACAAGTTCAGCTGCCTTCATCATGCATCGTGTAAGAAAGTCACCGTCGGAATACGGCTTTGATGCTAATGCTATTTTGCTAGAAATTAGGAAGATGGCTTTTACCGCTGCTTCGCTGATGTGTCGGCTCTGGATGACAGTTGACTGCTGTTTCCTCAGACAAGCCTACAATTTGTTGATCTTATCTCTTCTCTCTTGCAAGCCGTCATATTTTTTGCTGTGAAGAGTCTCATAGTGCCGTCAAATATCATATTCATATAATATATATCCAAAACGTTTTGCAAACACACCAAGCACAAAGGTTTTCTGTGCATTTCTATCAATAAATAGGACGTGGTCCATTTTTCATTGAAAATTCTACACTGCGTATCGACTTTTCTCCTTTTCGATAATGACATTTTGACTAAGGAGAGTCCAGCAGAGAGGTAGAAACCAAGGTTAAAACAAAGTTGTAACAAGCAGCAGATACCGCATTGATACCATCTGCTGTGTTGGGCATGTCTCAGAGTTGTCTTCTTCTCTGATCAAAACAATGTGCCCCTCATGGATAATCAACAAATGGCATCTTATTGAAAATATTTATTCTGTGTCTTTTATGCATTTTTTCCACTTTTAAATTATCCTGTGGGCCTGATCAAACCTCCTTGTGGGCCGGTTCTGCACCACGGGCCGTATGTTTGACACCAGTGGTCAAGCATCCAGTGTCTTACGAGGGAGACCCAGTCCACTGTCAACACTGTGTGTAGTGACAATGGGGCGCTGCTGAGCTCCACTTGGGACATTGTGAATCGGTGGGGAGAATACTTGGAATATCTCAATTGAAGGGGGGTCTCCAATCACAGACATCACTTCAAGTTGGTTAAAAAGCTCCTTGTTGCCAAGGGCCAGGGGTAGATGAGAGTCACCTACAGTTCTTTAAGGCTCTAGATGTTGTGGGGCTGTTCTGGTTGACACGCCTCTGCAATATTGTGTGAACATCAGGGACAGAGCCTCAGGATTGGCAGACTGGGGAGGTTGTCCTCCTTTTTAAGAAGAGGGACTGGAAGGTACAGTGAAGAAAATAAGCATTTGAGCACCATGCTATGTTGCAACTTCTCCAATTTAGAAATCGTGGATGGGCCTGAAATTTTCATCACAGGTAAATGTCCACAATGTATGATTTTTAACAATTTATTTGTGTGATACAGCTGCAAATAAGTATTTGAACACCTGAGAAAACCAATGTTAATATTTGGTACAGGAGCCTTTGTTTGCAAATACAGATGTCAAACGTTTCCTGTAGTTGTTCACCAGGTTTGCAAACACTGGAGGAGGGATTTTGGCCCATTCTTCCACACAGATCTTCTCTAAATCAGCCAGGTTTCTGGGCTGTCGCTGAGAAACATGGAGTTTCAGCTCCCTCCATAGATTTTCTATTGGGTTTAGGTCTGGAGACTGGCTAGGCAACGCCAGAACCTTGATATGCTTCTTACGGAGCCACTCCTTGGTTTTCCTGACCGTGTGCTTCCTGTCATTGTCATGTTGAAAGATCCAGCCATGACCCATCTTTAATGCTTTGACTGAGGGAAAGAGGTTGTTCCCCAAAATCTCACAATACATGGCCGCGGTCATCCTTTCCTTAATACAGTGCAGTCGTCCTGTCCCATGTGCAGAAACACACCCCCAAAGCATGATGATAACACCCCCATGCTTCACAGTTTGGATGGTGTTCTTGGGATGGAACTCATCATTTGCCTTCCTCCAAACACGATTAGTGGAATTATGACTTTGACCTCGACAGACTGTCTTTGTAAGAGTTAGTTTGAGCTAGACACCAACACTTTTCTGAAATCATGAGTAAGAACCTCAACCATACTCGTGCTCTATTTGCTGTGGTTGACAAGCTGACACCACCACCCCCCCATTCCAAATCAGATAGATCCAGAACCCGTTACAGCTGACAAATGCAATGAGTTTGCCTGTTATTTTAGTGAAAAAATACTATCCTTCAGGTCAAATGTCAGCACAAAGCAACAAAAAGATAGAATGAACTCACATCTGAAGCCACCAAAGAAAACTCTTAACTGTAATAATTTGATACAGTTGACCAAAAACTGTTGAGAAAACTGTTCAGCAGTTGAAACCATTAATGAGCTGTCTCAACCCAATACCATCTGACTTTTTCAAAACAATTGTGAAGGTAGAGTAGAAGAGGCAAGCGTGACTGGGAAGTGGCTTTGATTAGTAAGGGAGAAGTTAGAAATACACTGAACAGAATGAAAAATGGAAAGACAGTTAGTCCCAATGACATACCAGTGGAGGTATGGAAGCAATTTGGTGAAGTGACTGTGGAGTTTTTGACCAACTTATTCAATCGAATACTAGCGGGAGAGAAGATGCCAGAAGAATGGAGGAAAAGTGTGCTATTTCCCATTTTTTAAAACAAAGGCGATGTTCAGAACAGTGGAAACTACAGAGGAATAAAGATCAGCCACATAATGAAGTTATGGAAAAGAGTAGTGGAGGCTAGACTCAGGACAGAATTATCTGCAAGGAACACTATAGTTTCATGCCTGGAAAGAGTAAAACAGATTCATTACAGTAGAACCTTGGTTGGATGTTTTGGAGACAAGGTGAGAGAGCACAGACTTCGATGGTTTGAACATGTTCAGAGGCGAAACAGTACGTATGTTGGTAGAAGGGTGCTGAGGATGGACTGCCAGGCAAAAGAGTGAGAGGAAGACCAAAGAAAAGGTTGATGGATGTTGTGAGGGAGGACATGAGGACAGTGGGTGTTAGAGAGGAGGATGCACGAGATAGGCTTAGATGGAAAAAGTTGACACGTTGTGGCGACCCCTCACAGGACAAGCCGAAAGAAAAAGAAGATTGTGAAGTCAGTGCTACTTGATTTGCAGCACATAATCAATTGCTCACTTCAGTTTGGCGAGTTTACCAAAGCCCATAAAGTAGCTGCTGTTAAGCCTCTTCTAAAAAAACAGAGCATTGGACGATTCCATGTTAGCAAGTTAGCATCGCAAATCTCCCGTTCTTAGCCAAGGTTCTTGAGAAAGTTATTTTATTATTTTTAATCAAGTCAGCAATTTCTTAAATTTAAATGGCCTTTTTTGTCAATTATGTTTCCGAACTCATCACAGTAAAGAATCTGCTCTTATCAAAGTGATATCAAAGGAGTTACTTTGTGACCATTGGAGATGCTCGGTGTCAGCGAATGGCAATGACCTTCTCTCCTGTTCAGCCTGTTTATGCTACCCTTGGGTCAAATTCTTCAAAACTTTAATTTTGAATACCATAGCTATGGAGATGACAGAGTTATCTTTACCAGTGTCTCCAGATGACTACAGTTCAATTGAGGTATTGTGCCACTGTCTAAATCAGATAACTGGATGAGCCAAAATTTTGTTCAACTAAATCATAACAAAATTGAGACAATTGTTTTTGGCAATAAAGAAAAGAGAATTGCTATTAGTAAACACCTGGACTCTCTATCATTAAAAACCAAAGCCCAAGTCCGAAGCAATGGTGTTCTGATTGATTCCGACCTGACTTTCAACAATCACATCAAATCAATCGCAAAAACTGCCTTTGACCATCTGAACAACATATCTCGAGTGTCTTGTATGTGTCAAGCAGACCCCGAAAAGCTCATCCATGCTTTTATCTCAAGTAGAATTGACCGTAATGGTCTTCTGACTGGACTCCCACTTAAAAAAGTATTAAATAGTTGCAGCTCAGATTCTGACCAAAACAAAGCGGTCAGAGGATATAACTCCAATCCTAAAGTCCTTGTACTGGCTTCCAGTCAGCTTTAGTATAGATTTTAAAGTTCTGCTACTGGTCTATAAATCACAAAATGATTTAGGTCCTGATTACATGAAATAAATGCTTACGTAATACAAACCCAGTAGAGCTCTGAGATCGACTGACTCAGGTCAAATAGTGGAGCGCAGAGTCCAAAGCAAACCTGGTGAAGCAGCATCTACCTATTATGCTGCACACAAATGGAATAAGTTTCCAACAGAGGTGAGGTCAGCCCCAAGTGTGAATATTTTTAAATCCAAGTTGAAAATTGTTGTTTTTCGAATGCTTTTTCGAATATATTCACTTTTTGATCACATTACTTGCACTGTATGCGGTTTTGTCTTTTTTTCAATATTTTGTCATTTTTATTATTTTTTTATCCAGTTTTAAGTGTTTTATCTCTTATTTTTCAAATGCCTTTAATCATGTAAAGCCCATTGAGTTACCTCGTGTATGAAATGCACTATACAAATAAAATTGCTTTGCTTACATTGTGATTTCTGGATTTTTCTTTTTAGATTATCTCTCTCACAGTGGATATGCACCTGTGATGAAAATTTCAGACCCCTCCATGATTTCTAAGTGGGAGAACTTGCTATACAGCACGGTGTTCAAATACTTATTTTCTTCACTGTTGCAGGGTGTTCAAATAGTTATTTTCTTCATTGTATGTTCCAACTAGAGGGGGATCACACTTCTCAGCTTCCTTGGTAAGGTCTATTTAGGGGTGCTGGGGAGGAGGGTCCATCGGGAAGTTAAATCTCAGTTTCAGGAGGAGCAAAGGTTTTTGTCCTTCCCGTGTAACACACCATCAGCAGGGTCCTCGAGGGTGCATGGGAGTATGCCCAAACAGTGTACATGTGTTTTGTGGACTTGGAGAAGGTGTCCCTTGGAGAAATTAAGAGTGAGGGGAAAATGGAACATGAGATCAACAGGCAGCTCAGTGCAATGTCTGCAGTGATGCAAACTTTGTCTCGTCCGTTGTGGTAAATAAGTTCCTAAGTTGAAGAGCAAAGCTCTCCATTTACCACTCGAGCTACGTTCCTACCCTTACCTTTGGTAATGAGATGTGGGTAATGACCGAAAGAAAAAGATCCCGGACACAAAAGAGGTGGATGAAGTGCCTACGGAGAGGGAAGTGTGGGCTTCCCTGCTTAAGTCCTCCCACCACACCCCCCTCCTCCCTGTGACCCGACATCGGATCTGAGGTAGAAGATGGATGGATATATTTAGGGCTAGATTTCTGGAGTAATTTGTTGGATACATCTATTGTGTTGGTCTTACTATTGAAAAATTTTAGTCAATGGTGCTGATGATAAACTTCCTCCTGAAAAATTGCAGGCTAAATGGCAATTGCAATATTTGTTTAAAAGAAACGAAAAAAATTGGTATTTTCCCAGATCATTCATCCCTACTGCTGATTGATGACAAGGTAGTTTTAATTGTTAAAGCATATCAGCTTCCCAGTGAAAATTACAAGTTTTGTGTGGCTCAAGGTTTAGTCATATAAATATGCAATAATGTGGCTAACTACGAACAAGTGTGGCTTGGTGATTTTACTACAGGTTAGCCATATTGCCTCAGAAGCTTCATGTCTCAGTGCCAACGCTGCTAGTCAGTCCTTGTGAAACCAAAGATTACTGAGGTACGGTGCATTTAGTTTTTTTTTTAATTAGGTGTTTGTAGCTAAAGTGTGAGACAAACTACCATCTACTAATTCCTTAACTGTTTTGACATATGAGATGGATCTGAATTTTTGCCCTTATAATGTATCAAAATGTTACGTGCTGAAAAAAATGTTTAAACCTGAATGTAAGAAAATGTAGTCTATCGGGTCAGTGTCTTGAGTGTTGGGGTAACCTTGCAAACCCTTTGGAGGGACTACTGTTGACTTACTTAATTGGCAGAGGTCCTCCACTGTAAAATCACAATCTTTGCACTGGGAGTTCTTCCTTCTGTGACAAACACAACATATTGAAGTTCAACATAGAATCAGAAGGGCATTATGAGTTGTATGACTGGAAAGCATTTTTAATATGTACAAACAAGGACAAAACTGTTCGTGCCCCTCTGTTATGAGGGAAAAACTCAAGAGTGGCCACAGAAATAACTTGAATCTGACAAAAGTAATGGATAAAAATGGAATGAGGATTCACCAAGGAAATAAAACAAAATTTTAATTGTGGCTCAACCAAAGTATTTAAATACACTCCTGAAATAGGCTTGGATAAAAATGATCGTACCCATCCATTCATTGTCCTTTGCCTGTGTGGGATCAGGTCACGTGAAAAGCAGCTTAATGAGAATAAGAATCATCTTTTTTTGTCATGTACAGGTATGTCAAAAATACACTAGGAATTTGTCTCCAGTCGTTGGAGCTGCTCAAGTACGAAAGCGGTCAATTGAAAGAGAAAACATTTGAGAGATAAAAAAAAAAAAAGTCATTGTTACTGAGCAATAAAAGGTTACCCAGTAACGTGGTAGTGCTGATTTTTTTTTTTTTTTTTTGGGGGGGGGGTAACTGTTAAAGCGATAGTGTTCAAATTTAGAGCAGTTTGAAATGACTAATGCAACAATTGTCTGGTGCAGTGACAATTGTGGAAATAGAACTAATACTTTAATAAATGTATGCGGTTTAAAGTCACCAATAGAGTTATGTTATAATCTGGAATCTGCAATGCCAATTGTGCAAATCTGCAGACACCAAGCATGAGTGACTAGTGTTGGTCAACCACAGATCTGCAAGTAATGCAGAGTGGCAGTATTACTACAGTAAGTGCACGAATAATGTAAAATGGCCTGACGGAGATGAAATACAAGTGAGACAAAACTGGCAAAATATTATAGGAATTGTAAGGTAAGTGTTTAAGAAGTTAACGGCAAGAGGGAAGAAGCTGTTGGTATGTGTGCTAGTTCAGTATGTGGCAGGTCCAAGAGGATTTTGTTATGGCAGCGTGCTATTCCATGCAGGGGAATACCGACAATAATTCAATGAGTTTTGATTGCCATTCCACTCCAAACACCAAAAAAGGAGTTTGTCCTTTTTTATGGCAGTACCAAACCAGAGAGTGATGATTCTGAATATGGTGGATGAACACAGGATTGACTCGATGACTATTGTATAGAGCTGCACCAAAACCTACCGTGGCAGGACATGCTTCCTAAGAACCTGCAGGAAGTACACTCTTCTCCTGACCCTTCTTGAAGATGGAGTCGATGATGGTCACGCTATTCAGTTCCTGACAGAGCTTAATTCCCAAGAACTTTAAGGTCTCAACAGTTGACACGGGGCAGTTAGCGTGAGGGGGTGCTGTAGCAAAGGGGGCCTTCTTAAGTCCACGATCATCTCTACACTATTGAGCGTATTCAGCTCCCGATTGGGTCAGCTGCACCACAGCTCCAGCCGCTCCGCTTCCTATGAATATGTAGACTTGTCACAGTCCTGGATGAGGCAGATGACTTGGTGTGGTCTGCAAAAAGAGAAAAGAAACAGAGATAACACTTCTTGGGGCAACTCAATGCTGGTGTTGTGTGTAAATGACATGGTGTCCCCAGCCATGTCCTGCCCATCAAGAAGCTGTAAATCCATTGCCAGATGGTCGGCGAGATGCTGATCTGAACAAGCTTTGAGGAGAGGAGTTTGGGGATGATGGTGTTGAACACAGAGCAGAGGTCTACAAACAGGATCCTCGCATAGGCCCGTGTACCGTCGAGGTGTTCTCAGATGATGTGCAGTTCCATGTCGACTATGTCTTCCACAGACCTTCTTATCTCAGTAGGCAAACTGCAGGGGCTCCAGCAGGGCACCAGTGACGCTCTTGAGATGGTCCAGCAAAAGCCATTAAAAGGAATTCATGACCACAGATGTTGGGGCGACAGGCCGATAGTCATTCAGACCCGAGATTCTCGGGTTTCTTGGGGACAGGATGGTACATCACATAGTTCCAGAAATGTATTTAAAGTCTGTGTGAAGACTGGAGCAAGTTGGTCCATGCAGACTTTGAGGCAGGATGAAGACAGGTATAGGGGCCACCACTTTGTTGATCATTTGTTATTTAAAAATATGTTGCACATCCTGTCTGTGGATGGTTTAGTGGGAGTCAGATGTAGGATGGTGGTCAGGGAGGCAGAGGAGTGGCTTTGGGGTGTCCTTTTCAAATCTGGAGTCGAAAGTGTTCAAGTTGTAAGCTCATGATTTATTGTTCTCAGTTTGGGGGGATGGTCCCTTAAAATTGCTAACTAATTTTGCAATTGTAATCCAGAACTGACAGATTTAGCATTGTGAACGGTAATTTGTTTCTCGTTTTACTACATAATTTCTCTTTAATGTCTTTAGTCAACTACTTTCTACCACAATTATACAGGGCCCACCCCCACTTCAATAGGCACCCTCTTTTGCCTGGGAAAGTTGCTTAACTTTGAGAGTAAACCACGGCTTGTTGTTATTGAAGTTGTAAAATTATTTTGTTGGTACACACACCTCTTCACAGAAACTGAAATAGGATGTAACAGTGTCAACACACACACACACACACACACACACACACACACACACACACACTTGTTAACTCACAAAGACATTGTGACTAACCACAAATTTGGGAGAGTGCAATTTCACAAGCCACACCCAAACCTGATAACCAACATACTTGTGGGGGAGAGGATGTGTAGAGCCTTGACCTTACAGTTCTGAGGACCAGGGTTCAATCCCCCCCCCTCCCCAAAATGTGTGGAGTTTTCTCCGGGCACTCTGGTTCCCTCCCACATACCAAAAACATGCATTAATTGGAGACTTTAAATTGCCCTTTGGTGTGAATGTGACTGTGACTGTTGTTCATCTCTATGTGCCCCAATGTGCGATAAGATGACAACCAATTCAGCCCCTGCCTCCTGCCCATTGACAGCTGGGATTGGCTCCAGCACCTCCGCGAACCGAGTGAGGATGAGTGGCTCAGAAAATGGACAGATGGATAGATATATATATTTTTTGTGTGTCTCACACACCATTTTTGTCCAGGCATGTTTTGTGAGCTTGTTATTAAAATAATTATTTTGTGTAATTTTCATTGTTTAATTTTAATGACATTTTTATTTATTATAATTTTTGTCAGATTAAAGTTATATCAGTGACCACTTTGGGGTTTTGCTTCATTATAAATGGTGTATCAGCAACTTCTCCACATGTTTAAATCATATCAGGTAGGTAAAAGAAATTATCCTATTAAACAAATGAACACACCTGTCTTTTTTAATTGCAGAGAACTTCTCTGAGATGATGTGCTTCAAAAAGTTGAAGCAAAAAAAGAAAATCTGTAGGAGGAAAGAACTGTTTCTAATTAATGGGCGTTACAAAAAGCATTTTATCAAAAACAATTTGGGTTTACTCATCTTTAAGGGTGATTTATTATGTACAGGACAAATGTGACAAATGTAAATATACCTCTTCCCCCTTGGAAAGTCGGTCTGGCAGCATGTGACTAGAAATACAAACAAGAATAATAAATCTTTAGGAGATACTGAAGTTGCAGTTGAAAAAGAGAAAATCAACAGTAAAATCAGTAGTTGGGATTTTTCTTTCAGACAGCATGGAGACAACTTGAAAAAGTCCTTTAACATCCTTGTTGCATTGTATGATGATAATTTGTAAGCACCTGTTCATAAATAATATAAACATAAAAATCAGTAATGCTGTACAAATAAAAGTTTTCAAATGTGTTCAACATTGTAATGCAAGTTTAAAATATGTATTAATTATAAATGCATTGAAAAAGTGAATTCCCAAAATAACTGGCTGTCAATCTGAAAGATCTGGACTCAAGAGAGGATAGATGGGCTCGAGGTACTGTAAGGAGCATTGAGAAAAGATGGATGAGGGAAGCGAAAATCAGGGAGTTCCAGTTCAAGGAGGGACATGAAAGTGAGAATGCACCTGTATTTAAAATCACTCTTTAACCAGCAATCAGTACAGGTTCTTGTTGATTAAGAGATCCACCCATCCCTTTTCTGAGACGCTTCTCCTCACAAGGGTCGTGGGAGTGCTAGAGCCTGTGCCAGCTATTATCAGGCAGAAAGCGAGGTACACCCTGTACTGGGTGCCAGCCAATCACAGGGCACATGGAGACAGACAACAGTCGAAATCACAATCACACCAAGGGGCAATTTAGAGTGTCTAATTAATGCATGTTTTTGGGTGCCTGCGTGTGTTTTTCCAGGGTGCCTGGAGAAAACCCACGCAGGCACGGGGAGAACATGCAAACCCCACACAGGCGGGGCCGGGTATTGAACCCCAGTCGTCAGAACTGTTAGGTCAACGCTTTAATCAGCTACCCCACCTTGCCACCCTTAAAAGGACATTTCGGTCCTAATGTAGTCAATCTGGATTTGTTGAAATGCTCTTAAAATTGTTTGGGAAAGTCCAAATGAAAGACACAGATAAGATATTACAGAGCTAACCAGAAAAAGAATTCTCAAAACTGGACTACCAATTTACAGGCGTTCTAACAAAAGAAGGAAGACCAATGCTGAAAATCAAAGATCTGCGTCAATGACTAGATCAGAAAAAAGTTTAGCATTTTTTAATGTCATGCTGCTAAGTGAATGGAAAATATGCCACTCCATGTTACTGTAAATTTATATCATTGTCTCACCTGCCGTCACCCTAAGTGTACGTCACTCGTGCAGTCCTAATTCAGTACATTTGAGAAAGATCGGTAAGAACTGCAACTGTGTGAAGCTGTCCGCATTCAAGGTTAAGTATGCAGATTAATCTTTGCCAGTTATGCTGCGGACCTCGTGTGCACTCACTGCTAGGCACTAGCCGCTAACACGAGCAAAGTACTGCTGTATTTATACATTTTTAATCAATGACTGCATCATTTTTGTAGGGGGTGCATTAAATTAGCGAATGAAGATGAGTATTAATATGGGATGGTGTTGTGTTGATGTTGGTCACAGCAGTTTAAGATGGTAATTATTAGTTAGGCTATCAACTTCAACGATGCCAAAACAATAGTCACCTGGGACTCCGTCATTTGCTGGCTAGATTAGTGTAACTGTCAACTGTGTTACATGTCATTAAATAATTACTGTCGATTTGGTTGCAAATAAAACTGTCAGGAATGGTGTATACACGTCACATTTTGGCAAATTCAGACTACTGAGAGTGAAAACACGATGGCCTTCATGAGTGAATAGATGCAATTTTTAGAAGAAATACTTTGGACATTTAAGTAGTTGCCTGAGACTGACTGGCGACTGATTAAGGATGTAGTCCAGTTTTTGCCTGAAGTAAGCTGGGATACGGTCCACCACCCTGCGACTCTAATCAGGATAAGCGGTGTTGACAATGGATGGATGGATGGGTGGATAGATTTAAGTAAACAGCAGAAAAAGAACATTTACTGTGCCTTGTGAAAGCATTCGGCCCCCTTGAAAGTTTCAACCTTTTGCCACATTTCAGGCTTCAAACATTAAGATATATGATTAAATTTTTTTGCTATGAATAAACAAGTGGGACACCATTGTGAAGTGGAACAAAATTTTTTGGTTATTTTAAACCTGAAAAGTGGGGCGTGCAATATTATCCAGCCCCCTTGCAATAATACTTGGTAGCGCCGCCTTTTTGCTGTAATTACGGTTGCAAGTCACTTGGGCTATCAGTTTTGCACAGAGATACTGAAATTCTTACCCATTCCTCCTTGCAAAACAGCTCAAGGTCCGTGAGGTTTGATGGAGAGCGTTCATGAACCGCAGTCTTCAGCTGTGCCCAGATTCTTGATTGGATTCAGGTCTGGACTTTGAGTTGGCCATTCTAACACCTGGATACGTTTTTTGTGAACCATTCCACTGTAGATTTGGCTTCATATTTTGGATCATTGTCCTGTTGGAAGATGTGGCGACCCCTAACGGGACAAGCCGAAAGGAAAAGAAGAAGAAGAAGTCCTGTTGGAAGATTAATCTCCGTCCCAGTGTCAGGTTTTTTGTAGACTCCAACAAGTTTTCTTCCAGAATGGTCCTGTCTTTGACTCCCTTCATCTTCCCATCAATTTTAACCATATTCCCTGTGTGTATCCAGGATGATGAGCTGTTTTGTTTTTACGTCAAATATATCGTTTTCCATTGTGGCCAAAAAGTTAGATTTTGGTTTCATCTGACCAGTGCACCTTCTTCCACATGTTAGTGTGTGTCCCAGGTAGCTTGTGGTAAACTTTAAACAAGACTTTTTATGGATCTTTGAGAAATGGCTTTCTTCTTGCCACTCTTCCACAAAGGCCAGATTTGTGCACTGTACGAATGATTTTTGTCCGACGGACAGACTCTCCCACCTCAGCTGTACCTCTGTGCAGTTCATCCAGAGTGATCATGGGCCTCTTGGCTGCATCTCTTATCCGTCTTCTTGTTCGAGGTGAAAGTTTAGAGGGACGGCCAGGTCTTGGTAGAGTTGCAATGATCTGAGACTCCTTCCATTTCAATATAATTGCTTGCATAGTGCTCCTTAAGATGTTTAAACCTTAGGAAATCATGTTGCATGCAAATCCGGCTTTAAAATTCTCCACAACAGTATCCTGGACCTGCCTGGTGTGTTTCTTGGTTTTCATGATGCTTTCTGCACTTAAAACAGAACCCTGAGACTATCACAGAGCACGTGCATTTATACGGAGACTTGTTTACACACAGGTGGATTCGATTTATCATCATCAGTCAACACTGGATTATTCTGAGATCCTCACTGAACTTCTGGAGAGAGTTTGTTGCACTGAAACTAAAGGGGTCGAATGATATTACACGCCACACTTTTCATTTTTTTTTTTTTTAAAACTATAACATATCCAATAAATTTCATTCAACTTCATGATTGTGTCCCACTTGTTGATTCTTGACCAAAAAAATAAATTTTATATCTTTATGTTTGAAGTGTGAAATGTGGTGAAAGGTTGAAAAATTCAAGGAGGCCGAATACTTTCACAAGGCACTGTAGAATATAAAGAAGTTATTACATATTCGGTTTATTTCCCATTTAAAGCATCAGAGAACTTCGGCTTTACCAAACATTTGCACAATGCTTGCTCGTATCAGTTATATGAGCACTGTTACTAATATTCACTATTTAATACCCAAACATGAACCAGTCGTAAGCAATTGTCAGATATAGGATCTCCGATGCTTCCAGGCTCTTGTGTACAGCTCCGTCCTGCAAAAAAATAGATGTTACCAATCAAGTCAATTAGTTGTGGTGTAAATCAATCCTTTTCACTAGTGTTTAATTACCTTGTATTCAGATATTATAAGATTCCATTATGTTTGTTGAAGTCAATAAAAATGGAATAATTTCTTAATGAAAGTATACTGGTTTGAGAGAGAATACCAGTGACAGGAATGTTCAAGAGACTACAAAAGCTACATGGTTGTGTGCTTTAAAAAGAACTCTGATTGTAAGGGTTGTTTGGTTGATATGATGTCTTTTGATGTAAGTAACATAATAAGACAACTTTCAGAAGCCATATCCAGGTTTATATATTTTTATGAAATTTTATTTGAAAATTGGTGGCCATTGTCATCCGGAATCTATGGTTAGTGACGTGAAAAGGGGGTAACCCCAGTATCGCCAGTGTTTTTAGCTTTAGCCTTCACATCCTGGTCATGAGATCTTCCAGCTCCTTCCATCGGTGGGCGCTACCGGTCAATGCAAAACAAAACGAGCAGGTATGCCAACAGCTTCTTCCCTTCAGCAATTAAATTACTAAATTCTTAAACAGCTAACTTACGATTCAACTGCAAAATGCTGTCAATTTTCTGACTCAAGTTGTTGTTGTCACATCCAGCTGGGCCAATCAGTATTAGTATTACATATGATAGGCTATCGTACGACCCGTGACTTTAAACTGCATACACTCCTTGAAGTCTTGACACCCTTTGCACAATTGTCATGACTACATTTCTAATGGGCACTCTAACTGCTCTAAATGTTAGATGACTGCATTCCTACACAACTTTTCAGTTTTTATAAGAAGAAAAAAAAAGTTACTTATCAATTGACTGTCTATTGTTCTTCGTACTCAAGGTGTATGTTGTAGTGGGGCAGGACCAACTACCAGAGACAAATTCCTTGTTTGTTGTTACATACCTGGCCAATAAAAGTTGAATCTAAGCTGAATCTGACTATGATCACATTTAGGTACAGAAGCAGCTGCTACAGCAATGAACACATGAGTCTTTTCTGTTTGAGCCAGTGTGTGATCAAAGACATGAGTAAAGGTATGACTTAAGTGGAAATCCAGTGCTTTCTATGAACAGTGTATCAATATGTTATGTAATATGTACCCTATTTTGACAATGTGATGTCCTCTCTCCTCTTTCATTTAATAGTGTTTTGAGAAGATTTTTATCGACAATGACGAATTTTCAGGGGGGCTGCCATTTTCGCAAGTCACATGATCTACGTAGGCGTATGTGACGTGTACCGTGCCTTTCCAAACGCTGGATAACATGGGACACCATTATGCCCAGCGCTGATTTCTCGGATTTATCCTCATCTGATGAAGAAATAGCAGTGTTGGTTGATCGGGAAGACGGAGGAATACTTCCATACAGATTTGAACCTGTGGCTATAATTAATGTTGAATATTGGGAGGGTTATTTGGGCGGAATGACACGGAGTCTGACTACTCGGAGACCTACGTGTGACATAGATGCGTAAACAAAGGCTCCCGGGAGCTCCGGGCTGGCAGCCCCGGATGGTTCTTCGGACGGGAATGACGCGGAGTCTGACGAGCGAGCGTGGCAGCATGCTTCAAGCCGAACTTTCAGGTAGCGGAGGGCTTTAGCTGAACTTTGGTGGTGGCGGAGGCCTTTAGTCTAGCTTCGGCGTCTGGGGCTAACGGCCTCTGCCGCCTGGAAGCTCGCTCGCGGGCGCCGTCGGAGCTTGTGGCCCGCCTTCGGATGTGGCGGAGGCCTTTAGCCTAGCTTCGGAATCTACTACATACTACATGACCTATTGATACACTGTTCATGCAAAGCACTGGATTTCCCCTTTAAGTACATTGGGCCATCATCCTAACAATGAAATATGTCACAATACTGACAGTTGGTTTGACCATTATGGCTTTTTCTGACATTCTGTACATGTGCATATAACGGCACATTCTATAAAGCTTGCAATTTTGCTTCCAATTTAGGAGGCTAAACTTAAGGGTATAAAATGAGTGGGGGGAAAAACTAAAACATACCACTACTATAGACAATGGGAGGGTAACTTTTTTTTTCACTTTCATTTTCAATGTATGTTTGCCTCATTTGCCAGTCTGCATTCACTAAACTAAAAAAGAGATATGTCAAGCTACATTTTCAGACTGTTCATAAAAACTATGACACTGACTGAAGGAATTGAAATCTCGGTTGTCAAGACAGCAGACATTTTTAAAACTTCTAAGTTCAAAAGCAAAGCCAGCCACCGAAGCTTCGTTCTGGGTGAGTCACTCAATCATTAAGATCAAGAAATCCTTCCAAGATGGAGGTATGGTCAAAGAGAAATTCATTGAAGAAGCTTATTTGTTTTAAAACAAACCAAAAATACTATCTTCGATCAGAGTTCTACAGCTATCAAGATCTAGTGTAACATGGAGCACTGAAGCCATGGCCGAGGAATTGACCAAGCAATTTTAGAAGTACATCGCAGACTGCAAGCGCTCCTCACTGCAGCTGGATGAGATGAGATGCAGACCTGAGTGACACAGCCCAGTTGTGCATTTTTATTCAGATGGTACTAACTGATATGACCGCTAAAGAGGAACTGTTAACAGACCTGCCCATGAAAAAAAACACGTGAGAAGAGGACATGCAGCAGTGTTCAAAATAAGAGCAGTCCAATGCGAATAACTAGATCAATCCCTGTTTCCATTCTATTTTTTTTTTTGCCCAGCAAAATAAACGGAACTTAATCCAATCGAGAACTTCTGGGGAGACAGAGATGCTGTTTCTGAAGAAAAACCAAGAAATGCAAATAATTTATGCAATGTCATTAAGGAATCTTGGAGTGGAATTACAGCTGAAAGGTGCCACAATTTCATTGACTCCATTCCAGATGTGAAGCATTTATAAAAAAAAAAAAAAAACCTGTGGTCTTAATATTAGTTTAGTGATTCAATGGATTGGTAAATCCTAGAAACAAAACCGTTTGTACAAAACAGTTTTGAGTTTGTGAAGTCAACGACAGACTCCTATTTTTTTTTTAACACCTCTTTCAAAAAATGGTCCAATTGACCAGTCTTAAGGGTGGGTATATCATGAATGCTGGATCTGTTGGTTTTATGCGAATCAATAGCACCTGCTGGTAACTTGTTTGATCTTAAGTACAGTAATTTCCGGCTTATAGGCCGCAACTATTTTCACACACCTTTCAACCCTAAGCGAGGTTTTCTCCAGTGACAGTAAAAAAAAAAGAAAAAAAACAAAGTAGACTGGACTCAAGCAACACCCTTTGGGTGTCATTGTCTTCCATCACTAGCAGATGGGCCTATCTCTGTTCACTATTAAGTTCTATAGATGTGTTATAGACTAACTGCTTGTGCTGGGACCACTCATAATAATAATGATGTAATATTAAGATATCTTCAGTGGAAATGGAAATTATTCAGATCCCCTTAAATTTTTCACTTTGTTAAATTGAAGACATTTTCTAAAATCATTTAAATTATTTCAGCATTAATGTACACACAGCACCCCATATTGACAGAAATGAACATTTTTTGGCAGATTGATTTAGAAAAAAAAAAAAAAAGAAAAAAAAGAAAAACTACACAAAGCCATAACTATTTAGACTCTTTGCTCAGTATTTAGTAGAAGCAAACTTTCAACCTAATACAGCCATGTGTCTTTTGGGGAATGATACAGTAAATTTTTCGCACCTGGATTTGGGGAGCCTCTGCCATTCCTCATTGTAGATCCTCTCCAGTACCGTCAGGGTGGTGAACATTGGTGGACAAACATTTTAAGGTCTCGCAGAGATCATCAATTGGGTTTAGGTCAGGGCTCTGTCTTGGCCATTCAAGAACAGACCATAGTTCTGAAGCCATTCCATTATTTTAGCTGTGTGCTTAGTGTCATTGTCTTGTTGGAAGGTGAAATTTCAGCCCAGTCTCAGGTCCTGAACACTGTGGAGGTTTTCGTCTAGGATATAACTGCACTTGGCCGCATTCATCTTTCCTTCGATTGCAACTATCATCTTTTCCCTGCTGCTGGAAAACACCATCACAGCAAGATGCTGCTACCACCATGCTTCACAGTTGGGACTGTATTGGACAGGATGAGCAGTGCCTGGTTTTCTCCACACATAACCCTGAGAATTAAGGCCAAAAAGTTTTATCATCTTGTAGTCCTTCAGGTGTTTTTTTTTTTTTTCAAGCAAAGTCCTCTTGGACTGAGGAGAGGTGGCCATTGTCATCATCCGGAATCTATCTAGGAAAGTATGGCCACTCTAGCAATTAATCTCATCTGGTGGAGGGGTGCCAACCTCACGACTACATCTCAGGAGCTCAGCCAAAGTGACCTTTAGGATCTCTTTACCGCTCTCACTAAAGGGCTCTTCTGCACCCGATTGCTGAATTTGAACATCTCAAGAAGGGTTCTGGTCATCCTAAACATCCTCCATTTCAGGATTATGGAGACCACTCTGCTCTTAGGAACCTCAAATTGATCTGATTTTTTTTTTTTTTTTTTTGGTAACCTTGGCCATTTTCTGTGCCTTGGCACAATTCTGTCTCTGAGCTCTTCTGGCAGTTCCTTAGACATTATGATTCTCATTTGTTCTGACATGGATTGAGCTTTAATGCATAGTATAGATAGGTGTGTGGCTTCCCTAATCAAGTCCAATCAGTGCAATCAAACACAGCTGGACTTCATTAAAGGTGTAGAACCATCTCAAGGACGATCAAAAGGAATTAACAGCCCCCGAGTAAAATATGAGTGTCACAGCAAAGGGTCATAATACTGGCTGTGCTATATTTCATTGTTTCTTTTAAATAAACAAGCATTTCAAACATTTCTACAATTCTGCTTTTTTTCTGTCGATAGTGGGTTCTGTGTGTACATGAATAAAAAAATAAAAAAATATTATTTTTTTGGGGGGGGGCAATTTTAAGGGGGTCTGAATACTTTTTGCAGCCACTGTAAGCAAAAGAAATGCACGGTAGCAAACAGCAACTGTTATACATCGTCAATACTAGAATGCTTTGTGCACGCAAATACTAAATTGTATAAACTTGTAAATAATGTACCACTGTATTTCAAATGTAGAATTTCTATTTTAAGAACTATTTGTCATTACAATCATGGTTCCTTTTAAAACTGTAGCACATTTCTGTGGTCCAAATCCATCGATGGGTTTGCAAACTTTGTTTCCCCTTTTGAGTTCCTATTTTTGAAATTTTAAAAACCAACTAACCAAAATGTGTCACTGCAAAAAAACTCAGTTCACTTTAAAGAAATGTAATTTATCCATATTCACACACTGAAAAGAATATATTGGTTATTAATATCAGTATGTTAACAATCACATATGCTTAATTTAAAGACATGCTCAGTAACAAGTTAAATTGCTGTGCTAGCACATGACAAAGTGAACCACACTAAGGAAAACAAACTATGATTTAGAATTGACTCAAGTGACTTAATTATGCTCGTGAAAAAGCACCTTTTATGGAGCACAGGGTGATAGACAGTGTAAAGTATCAACTTACTGCCCAAAGAGACAGCCTGAGGAGGGAAACAAATAGAGGTGTTCGGTCCCACCCTGATATGCAGTGCACAAGAAGGCCACTCTCATCTGTAAACAAGAGCATGTGAATTTTTCATTTAAAACACCTTCACTTCGTATCATTATTTTCAACTTGATATTTTTACTCCCACAAAGGAAGTTGTCTCTTTGAAGGACTTAGTTTGGTGACCAATGAGGAAGCTAGAACAATCCCATGGTAATTTTGGATGGACCTGGTAACTGTTGCGAGTCATTTGTGAAGAATATATGAAGAGTTTGTTTTCAAAATGAGACATAGGCATTTTTTTCCAGATTTACGAAACTCACGCCAAAATTATCCATTCAGAGGTGGATAATTTTGGCGCGAGTTTCGTAAATCTGAAAAAAATGCCTATGTCTCGTTTTGAAAACAAACTCTTCATATGAGAGTTGAGGTTGCTCGGTCAAACTATTTTAAACGTTTCCCTGTCTTCCAGGGACCAATTTTGAAAACAACTGTTGCCTCATTTGATGTCCATCCTGCGTCCTAGATGAACAAAAATTGACGGAAAAAGCTTTGTGAACGTGTCCTCTGACACAATATTGCTTATCTACATACTGTAGTGTCAAAATAATAGCAGTCCAATGTGACAAACCAGATTAAACTAAATTTTCAGTATAGTTTTTATTGCTACATATCAAAACAAGTTACCATCAGGGCAGTAGATTCTCAGAAAACCAACAAGACTCAGCATTCATTATATACACACTTCTAAGGCTGAGCAATTGGGGAGTTTGTTGAAAGGGGTGTGTAAAAAAAAAATAGCAGTCTGCCATTGACTTTAGAAACTCAAAGTTATTTTGTATGAACTTTTCTGTTTGTAAGACTTACCAGTCCTTTGAATCAAATAATAGAATAAATATTTAGCGGTATGACCATGGTCTTTTTATAACTGCTTCACCTCTGTGTGGCATGGAGTCAACCAACTTGCAGCCTCTTCCATACACATCCGTGAGCGGCACTCTCTGCCGCTCGGTTGATTGGGAAGACAGGGGAATACTTCCATACAGATTTGAACCTGTGGCTGTAAATAATGCCACAGAGCGGCGGAGCCGTGAGCTGAGCTTCGTCGGTTCTTCGGGCGGAATGACACGGAGTCTGATGAGCTCGCCTCCCCGAGCTGTGAAGGGAGTTCCCTGTCCGAGCGAGCTCACGGCTCCGCCGCTCTTATGGAAGTATTCCTCTGTCTTCCCGATCAACCGATACTGCTATTTCTTCATCAGATGAGGATAAATCTGAGAAGTCTGCGCTCACCATAATGGTGTCCCATGTAATTAAGCGTTTGAAACGGCACGTAACATGTCATATACGCCCATATAGGTCATGTGACTCGCGAAAATGGCAGCGCCCCTGAAAATTCATAATTGTCGATAAAAATCTTCTCAAAACACTACTAAATGACAGTGGATTTAACATTACATTGTCAAGATAGAGTACATATTACATGACCTATTGGATACATTGTTAATGCAAACCACTGGATTTCCCCTTTAAGAACTGTTAACTTGGCATTCATATGACTCGGGTAGAAGTAAAATGTAGTCCTCCAAAAGATAACCTGAGGAAGAGCAAAAAAGTTCACTGTGAAATAACGACTCAAATACTGAGTAAATCGTGAGGAACTTCCATCCATCTTCTATTGCTTTTCTGGGTGGGGTCACGGGGGCAGTAGCTTAAGCATACCCAGACTTCCCTTTCCCCAGCCATTTCATCCAGCTTTTCCGGAGGGATCCCGGGGCGTTCCCAGGTCAGCCAAGAGAAATATTCTCTACAGTGTGTCCTCGGTCATATCCGAGGTCTCTTTCTGGTTGGACGTGCTGAAACACCTCACCATGAAGAAGTCTAAGTGGCATCTGTATCAGATGCCCCAGCCACCTCATCTGGCCCCTCTCAATACTGAGCCCCTCCGGATCTTTAAGGGAGAGCACGGACACCCTCCTCCAGATGCTGGACTGGCAGAAGACGCAGCGACCAACAGCTCCTTTGTGATGGGCACCATGTCAGGCCCTCCATCCACTATTTGCCTCCGAGCAATCAGTGACTCCTTGCTTAGGTTGTCCTCAGGGACCTCCTTGTTTGTGGAGAAGCCTCTTTCTCTATCCTATAACAATTGCTTTCCTCGAGCCTTCTGTGATCCACCATGATGTTCAAGGTTTTTTGGAGTTTTTTGTTGTTGTACTCCTTCTCATCTTTCATGGCAATCTGTCAAGGGTCCATCCAGCTTGGTAGGCGGACTAAACTGTATATGATGGGGGCCTTCTCCAGCAAGATTTCTATCATGTTTACCAGGAAAGTTTGGCAGCTAATTCTAAATTCCTGGTTTACACAGTCAGTTGCAATTCCAGATTTCAGAAGCAGTCTCTCAGCAGCAAAGCCTATGCCTACTTTTGATAAATCCTCCCAGCGTGACTTGTCACCCACATTACTCTTGACAAGGCCGGTGAAGGAGGCTGCCTTTTCTTTAAGGACTTCAGGCTTGATGAACTTTTCAATCAGAGTCTTGATGAGGGTGCCCATCTCCTTTGCGATGAAGGGAAGCATAGCCTTGTCAGTCTGGTACAATTTCAGGAATGGTTCCACCAGCCTGGCGCACATAAGAAAGAAGTGAAGCTTGGCAACAAAGATGGGGTCCTGTGCTGCTTTCTGAACAACAATGAAGGAGCTATTGGTTGGGCAGGTCACCTTCTTCGTCCTTGCTGCCTCGCAATAATCTCGTATGTGTGGCATTAGGGTGATGGCTCTCTCTGCCACATTAATGTTTTCAAGCCATCTGTGCTTGCAGAACATGAGAGGGAGAGTGTTGATTCCAGTGACTCGTTTAAAGTCCTCACGACTGGCAGGGGCATCGCAAAACAAGTTGTAGAGGTTGGACAGAAAATTTTCAACCCACCATCCAGCTGCTTCGCAACCGATTCGAAATGCATTATGGAGGATGTGTAGACCGCAGCTTTCAGTCTGCAGCATGCGGCGGGTGGTCATCTTTTCTATTTGCTCTTGAATAGATTTGTACAGCTTCCAATTAACATTGGGGCCATCCATCGAGAGCTGGAGCAGCTTTTGGTGACCAAAGTTCCACACACAATAGGGTCCAGACGCTCCTGAAGATCAGTTGCTGCTGAATGTACCAAGAATTCAGAGGTGAGGTAGCAAGTGCGGACCCGGTCATCCATCCACAATCGCACATGAATGTCCAGCTGCTTCTCTTGCATCTCATGCAGGGTTCATACTCAGTCTGACCCAAAAAATTTAAGGGCTTTTTAGGGGCATTCTTAGGGGCTGACACGGAAAAAATTTAGGGCAGACACGAAAAATTTAGGGCCATCGTGGGAAATCAATAGTAATGAAAAAAAGACTCACCCAATGGTGCCATCAACCGTTCTTGATTCATCAAATGTTCCAGTATCTCAGTACCTGTGACAGTGATCACCTGTCGCCCATTGTGGTAGTTCTCATTGATATGACCATTGTCAACGTTTTGACATAACAGTATACAGAAAAACAGATTCCAACTACAATTGGAACTATAGCCACAAACGTCTTCTACTGATGTCTGTCTCAGCACCCCTACTCTAGCTCCTTGAGCCTACCCAGTGCCTCCTCTATTTGTTGCTGCAGAGGTGCCAAAGTGTCTCTCTTGTCCTTTGCTTTGTCTCTGAGTGCATTGGCCTCAGTGATAAACCTCAGATTCCTCTTTTCTTCTGCCTCCTCACACAGCCTGTCAGCCTTCTCAATAAGCGTAGATATGTCAGTCTCTATTCTGGCTTTTTTGGCTTTGAGGCAGTAGAGATGAAAAGTGGGCAGCGATGTCAAATGTAGCCAGGTACGAAGTCTTCCTTTCCCCACAGTGGTAGTTTTTAGCAATGTCACTGTCTGGGAACATGACTGCAAACACTTTTGAATTATTTTCACAAGATTTGTAACTGTATTGGCCGCAGATCACTTTTAAAGTCTACACGATCTCTGCCTTTAACGAGTCCATCTTCGTGTATTGAACTACATTCATGAAGCCTGACTTCTGGCTGGTTAAAGTCAATGGCTGGACAGCAGTAGGTGCGCATTAGGGATCACAACCGGTTACAAATAACCGGTTATTTTTTAAAACTGAAACCGTAATCGGACTTTCGAAATCGGTTAAAATTTCCAATCATTTCTTCTGGTTCCGGTACTCCACATTGCGCTATGTTTTCAACATCATTTCCACTTTTTTCAAGTTTCGCTGTTAGAGTAAAGTTGGACTCAAAAGAACATTCAGTTAGATCAAAGAAACATCAAACATGGCATCGAAGAAACGCTCAGTATACTTTCATGCTCTTTCTGAAAGTCCAAAAGAAGAATGTCAACATTAAAACATTTTTACAAAAAAAAATACAAAAATTGTTACTTTCACGAGTGCGTTGTTGAAAGCCACAATCAACAAGCTTGCTTGTCAATATTGTATACAAACTACCTCATTACCGCGGAGTAAATTAACGATCGATCGTGTAGCGCCGGAGAAAAGGAGTCGGAGGCGGAGTGTCGGACACAGGAAGAAAACTTGTTTTATTGGCAGACATCAAAACACTCCTTGCATAACGGGGGGAACTCTGTGAACTCGTCACTCCGGAAGAGCAACAACAAAAACAGTCCGTGCAGAACCCCGCACCCCAGCTCGAGGTCCGGCGGGTGAATTATGTAAACACCACTGTGGTGCCGGTTTTAAAACCGGTTAATCGTTTTTTTGTTACATCTGTTCGGTTAAAACCGGTTATGAAAGTAAGCGTTTTTTTTGCAATCCCTAGTGCGCATGCACTGCCAGTACCACTGCCTGAAGTTGATGCTTCACTATCTTGATATTTTAGAAACAGATTCATACCAACGGAAGATGAGAGAGTCTTCACCAAATCAGCGTGTCTCCTGTTTTTCCGGTGCGACTCCAGCGCTTTGATGCCCATCTTTTCAAGCTGGTCACTCTGCTTGCACAGATGGCAGTAAAACATGTGCCAATCTTTTGGATCTCGACGAACCCAGCTCCCGAACTCCTTACTTTCAACCCAAGCATATTGAAAAATGCACTTCCCCGTGATACAAGTTGGATCGATGAAAGAACTATGCTACTTCGTAACGAAGACGAAGTGAAATGTCTACTCACGGAAACAAACAATGGAATATCGACAAGATGGCGAGTAGTTGTCAACACGGTGACTTCCGTTCATAATTTCCGGCTGTTTTAGACGCCAGACGAATCGCTATTTTTTTTTTTTTTGCATAAAAGATATATTTTTTAGGGAAAATTTTGGTGGTAGAGGTCCTCCCTTTGATATTTTTTTAATTTAAGGCCTTTTTAGGGGCTTGACCGGTTTTCACAGATTTTTAATGACTTTTAGGGGCCCTTAAATGCACCTTCGAAAATTTAGGGGTTTTTAGGGACTTTTAGGGCCGCGTGCGAACCCTGTCATGATTTAGAGACTCAAAGAGGAGGACATACTCTGATTCAGCCTTCACTTTCTGCCTCAGTAGAGATGAAAAGTGGGCAGCGATGCCAAATGTAGCCAGGTACGAAGTCTTCCTTTCTCCACAGTGGTAGTTTTTAGCAATGTCACTTTCTGGAAACATGACTGCAAACACTTTTGAATTATTTTCACAAGATTTGTAACTGTAACAGCTGCAGATCACTTTTAAAGTCCACACGATCTCTGCCTTTAACGAGTCCGTTTTCGTGTATTGAACTACATTCATAAAGCCTGACTTCTGGCTGGTTGAAGTCGATGACTGGACAACTGTTGGTGCGCATGCACTGCCAGTACTACTGCCTGAAGTTGATGCTTCACTATCTTGATATTTTGACAGAAACAGATTCATACTAACAGAAGATGAGACAGTCTTCGCCAAATCAACGTGTCTCCTGTTTTTCCCGGTGCAACTTCAGTGCTTTGACGACCATCTTTCCAAGCTGGTAACGCTGTTTGCACAGATGACAGTTGAACATGTGCCGATCTTTTGGATCTCGACAAACCCAGCTCCAAAACTCTTTACTTTCAACCCACACATCTTGAAAAATCCACTTCCCCATTATACAAGTTGGATCGATCAAAGAACTACGCTACCAAGATGAAGTGAAATGCCTACTCACGGAAACAAATAATGGAATATCGACGAAAAGTCGGCGACTAGTAGTGAAGACAGAGTGACTTCCGTTGACAATTTCCGGCTGTTTTGGACGCCAGACGGATCTCTATTTTTTTTAAATAAAAGATTCCTTTTTTTAGGGAGAATTTTGGCGGTAGAGGTCCTCCCTTTGATTTTTTTACATTTAAGGCCTTTTTAAGGACTTGACCGGTTTTCAGTGAATTTTGAGGACTTTTAGGGGCCCCTAAATGCACCCTCAGAAATTTAGGGTTTTTTAGGGACTTTTAGGGCCACGTGCGAATCCTGTTTATGGAGCCGTACTTTGAATGTTTGAATCCTGATGTTGCTGCATGTGTGTGTGCGTGCACAGTTAAATCTCCAACAATACCTACAATTTACTGTATCGTTTACCGGAATAATAGATAAATGCTCTGCAGGTATTTTGTCCCACTCATCTTTGCAAAATTGTTTCAACTCTGTCATATGGGGGGGTGTCTCTCATGAACGGCCCATTTACAGGATCTCAATTAGATTTAAATCCAGACTTTGGCTTTTTTTTTCCCCATTCAGAGGCACAGTTTCTGGTGTCTTTTGGATCATTGTCCTGTTGCATAATCCAAGAGCACTTCAGTTTGAGAACACGAACTGATGGCTGGATGTTGTCCTTCAGGATTTTTGGTACACAGCAGAAAGGCTGCATTGTTCCATCAATCACAGTAAGTTGTCCTGGTCCTGAGGCAGCCCCAGATCATCACGCTGCCATCACTGTGCATAATGTTCTGTTTATCAAATGCTTTGCCATTAAGGCCACACACCTTACAAGAGTTTAAATTTTTGACTCGTCTGTCCACAGAATGTTTCTCCAAAAGTCTTGAGGCTCATCAAGATGGGGCTTTTTTTGGGCAAAAAAGAGTGACCGGCCTTTGTTTTCTTTGCTAACAGCAGGGGCTTTTACCTGGAAAATCTTCAGTGGGTGCCATGTTTGGCCAGTGTCTTATAGTAGAGTCATGGAACACTGGTCTTCACTAAAGCTAAAGGCCTCCCTCCCTCCACACGGGACCCCGACCAGTTTGCATATCGGTCTACCCACTCTACCGATGATGCCATCTTAATTGCCCTACACTCACCCTTTACCCACCTGGAGACCAAAGACTCACTTGTCAGAATCAAGCTCATCGACTTCATCTTAGCATTCAATGCCATCATCCCCCAGCACCTCATACTCAAAATAGACCTGCTGGGACTCAACACCTCCCCATGCAACTGGCTGTTGGACTTCCTAATGGGGAGATCACAGCCAGTTCGGGTCAGCAGCAATACCTCTAACACCCTCATGTTGAACACAGTGCAACCATGCGTGGTTAGCACGTTCGACGTCACTCTGCTGACCCACATCTGCGCACCCACATGAGGCTTGAACCACTTCATCAAGTTTGCAGAGAACACGACTGTGGTGAGTCTCGCAAACTACAATGAGAAAAGATATAGGAGTAAGGTGAGCCACCTGGCTATGTGGTGGAAGGACAACAACCTCGACCTGAATGTGGAGAAGACTAAGGAGATCATAGTGGACTTCAGACGAGGGCACACTCAGCATCCCCTGCTAAAGATCAAGGGTGCTGCAGTACAGTGGGTGAACAATGCCAAATTCCTGGATGTACACATATGTGTACACACAGACCTGTGTACACGTGTATGTACACAGGAAAATTAAGAAGACAAAGGGAGAGAAGAGAATCAGGTGGTGGAATTTGAGAAAAGAAGAATGTTATGTGGCATTTCGAAGAGATGTGAGGCAGGCTCTCGATGGTCTGGAAGAGCCCCCCCAGAAGACTGGAATACCACTGCCGAGGTATTCAGAGAGACAGGCAGGAGAGTACTTGGTGTGTCTTCTGGTAGGAAAGGAGAGGAGACTTGATGGTGGAACCCCAAGATATAGGAAGTCATACAAAGAAAAAGGTTAGCGAAGAAGAAGTGGGACACCTAGAGTACTGAGGAGACGCCAAAGGAATACATTGAGATGCGACGTAAGAAAGGTAGAGGTGGCGAAGGCTATACAAGAGGCATATGACGACATGTACACCAGGTTGGACATGAAAAAAAGGAGAAAAGGATCTCTACAGGTTGGCCAGACAGAGGCATGGAGTTGGGAAGGATGTGCAGCAGGTAAAAGTGATTAAGGATAGAGACGGAAATGTAATGAGTGGTGCCAGTAGTGTGCTAAATAAATGGAAAGACTACTTTGAGAAATTGATGAATGAAGAAAATGAGAGAGAAGGAAGAGTAGAAGAGACAAGTTTGAAGGATTAGGAAGTGCCAATGATTACTATGGGGTAAGTTAGAAAGGCACCACAAAGGATGAAAAAATGGAAAGGCAATTCCCAGGAGGCACAAGACGTGGCTTCAACATTGAATTTACGTTATATTAGGTCGCGACGTCGAGCAACCTAAATTCAATGTGAATTCCACAGTTGAATGACAATATATTTTTGTCGTTGTCAAAAGACGTTTACACCTTGATTCCCCGTGGATGTCGCAACTAAATTAACCACGGGTACATGTTAATTCACAACTTGTCTAGATGTGTCAGTGACTGGCTGAAAATATTTCCATGATGCACTGCACATAACGCTGCCATTCCTAGTTTTCAAATCGTTGGCAATCTTTCGTTGTGATTAACAAATTTTATTATAACTAATCTGTCCAAACTATCAGTCCGCACGTCCAGGCTGTGAGGTCCCACAGTGGCCGATAGTTTCAGTTCATGTCAGCCGTACATTATCCGCCCGAGCTGTAGTGGGAACTTCCATGGGGTTAGGAGATAACAAGGACGCCGGGTCGACAGATGAAGGTGACGACGTTCTCTGTGTGTGGGATAGGTTTGCATGTTTTGCCTGCCAGCAGGTGGCGTTATAACGTTTTCCCACACACCACCTGAGACGTCTGTCGTGAGTGGTGTAACATCTGCTGCAGGGATGGCTAGCTAACCGCCATTTCCACTCTCTCTCAATTGAGATTGAGCGCCCGTGTGTCTTCCACCGTGGGGAATCCTGCCACCGAGAAGCGGAACGAGCTAGAGAGCAGTGAGTCCGGCATCTGTTGGCCTTCGGGCGGCTTTCATTGTTAGTTTCTTCACGAGGTTCATGAACCTTGAATGTGCAGGTAGCTAGCGAACCTAGCCCGCTACCTAGCTAGCTAACGTAGCCCGCTAGCTATCTACCCACCATAACTGCAAGATAGAGCCATCTGTCACCAGCCACTTTTGATTTAAATAACACCTAACATTTTTAGAATAAGTTATTATACAGCGTTTGCTCGTGTCCATTTTATTCACGCAACCAAGCCAGGAGGAATGTCAGTATGTGACTGTTTCAGTGAGCAACATTTTGTGAACTTTTTTCAAAAGCCATTTGAATCAAAACTGATTAATATAATGTACTTGCACAATGAAGTGCAGAATTGTAGGAGAATAATTTTGTTGATGAAACAAGATCTGAAAAGGAAAGTGGCATGCCTCCCTTATCATCATGGATTAGTCTTCTCTTTTGGATGGCATGAAAATGTGAGTTCAGGGATAGTTGGCATGGCTTGTTTCTATTTTTTCAACAATATGATGACATATATAAAGTTGCGGGTGTGATTAGGGATGGAATCTCAAGACCTTAAAATAACTCAGGTTATAGACGGTTTTCGACAACGTGACTACATCCGGAACACCTGGCCGTGTTGGATGGGTTCACTCTACTGATGCGCCATTCACTCTAATGCTTTTAGAGTTACACAAATGTTCGTATGACTGTTAAAAGTGACGCACGATAGCTAAAAAGACTTTGGAAAGTTATCGGTGATCACTGGATGTTGTTTCAAGAAACCGTTACGCCAAGAATTGTGCTTTGATCGACAATATCGTCCCATAATCCTTGGAGAAACACAAATGGAGCACACAACTGTGGGCGTCAGTAACCTATTCAGACATCATCAACTATCTCCTCTTCTCGACAAGCGCTTATACCGTGGGACAACTAAAGAATTACAAAGGTCTGAAGCCCTACAACCAATTCATCAATGTTTGGGTTCGTCATGCGGCGATATCCATTTTAAGCAACCTGTCTCGCCACACTGCTAAGGTTAGTTTACCGCACAATGCAATTTAAATATGTACCGCGTGATTATAGTCAGCCTTATGTTAAATTATGTTGATTATACCAACAAAAGCGGTGTAGATTATTATTTTCATTTTTGTTACAGAGAGGGAGAGAGAGAGGTTCGACCGGGACAAGTCCCAAGTGGAGCCCGCACCTTTTTCTCCATTTCCACGGCTACATTTTTAACTCAACTAACAAAACAGCTAGCGGTGCGGTAACTCATTTTTGCAAACTTATTTTAATGAAACAGAAGATACAGATTTTGGAGACATGCATTGCATTCACACATGAGTATTGTGTTTGGCTGCTAGATCAGCTCTGCTAATACAAGACACCCACAATTGTCGATGTTTGGTTGATAACAGCTCTGTTTTCTCACACTGGTTCTTGATCACAGCTGGCAGTCGAAAGAAAGACAATTTACAACACCCGTTTGAGCAACTGATAACAGCAGTGTGCCCCCATTCATACGCCTTTCTAAAATGATTCCTGGTTAGTTACGTGTGTTTACGTGAATTCACCAAACCAACATGGCGCCCGCAATTAAAATCGAAAGGTGTGTGACGTCAGTTGAAAACAGTCTATACCTGAGTATATAGTTGTTACATAATACCATCATAATAATTTGACACTGCACAGACTAAGACAGAATTTTTAAAGAGGTCAATAGAGATTCAATTTATAAACTAAATATTCATATAATCAAAGCATTTTATTTCATCATGATGTATTGTAATAATCCAGTGTAATTTAAGCGCAGTGGCGCAGTTTAGAGGGTACACTGGTCCAGACTACACAAAATAAGCGACGTCTTTCAATATCTATGCATTTCTACTCGTAACAAATTTTAAACGTGATTTTTCGAGCTCGACTGTACAGATTTGTGAGTAGGATGCAACGCGGGCCCATACGTGCCCGTCAAATCACAGTGACTGGTTTACTAATTGATTTCATTTATTTTGACATGTTGTGTTTGTGTGTCTGTCAGTGTTACATCAAGATGTGGGCCAGAGGAGTGTGGATTGAAGGAAATGTGGTGCTTTTATAAGAAGAAATCTCGCCTAAAAAGCACAATAAAAAACATGATCACTCCAATACTCTGTTTTATTCGTATTGTTCTAGGCAGTGGATCAGGATGTTTATGGTCACCATGAAGAACCCCGAGACATTCAAAACAAAGCCATCTCCCATCAACCTCAAGCCATCCACCACCACCAACCACGAGCCTCTCTCATTTCTTTAAAGAGAGTTGGCCCACGTCCGAAGAAAGTAAGCCAAATGTCTACAAATAACTCATCTTCAGACATTTGTGTCATATTTGTGTTTTTGGATTGTACGTGTGTTGTTGTTCAGGGTTCCAGAAAAAAAGTGCTGAGGCTGCTTACAGAGATAAGGGACACTGCCAGGCATCATGACATAGGGCAGCACAAGAAGAGGACATGGACATTGTAGAGATAAAATCTTTGGCTGAATTCATTGTCTTTGAACAGAAGGTGATGGAAGACCCCTCTACTTTTGCAAAACTGGTATGATCAAGTATGGAAAAAGTAGTTTAATTTTCACAACAAACTAATTTGGAATTTTGCCATCCTCTTTCATTTGCAGAAATCACAAATGTTCAAAGTTGGAGGGGTAACGCTCAAAGAAAATATCAAACGGATCCTGAAGAGGTATATTGTATATTTTGTACAGAATGTATTTTTTTTACCAGTAATATATAGTTGAGAATCAGGTGAAGATTTCGTACTTGTGTTAACTTTCAAACGATATTGCATTTATTAATACAATTGAAAGTATTTTGTGTGCTGTATGCCTGACAGATACAGTGGCAGGAAACAGGACAGGAGGAACCCAGATGGAGACTAAATATGAGAGACACCTAGTTAAAGTTCACATAGTGGAATATTAAATTATATTTTATTTTGTTTGTGACATAATTTAAGACAAAAGTTATCTGTTCTAAATAATGGATAAAAGTCATTTGTTCTAAATCTTAAACATACTTGTATTACTGTGGGCTCTTTAACCTAATTGTAATTTGACTTCCATAACTGATAGGTCATGGCCTGGGCTAACGACGCGCGCCCCTGCTACTGTGAATTTGCAAGGCATAGGAAGAAATTCAGGTAATGTAGGACGAAGTCAAAAAAAGAGAAAGAAAGCAACTTAGTCGGCAGAAGAAGAAGAGGCATGCACAGTCCCTACAACTGTGTGTAGGGACTTTGAATGTTGGGACTACGACAGGAAACGTTCAGGAGTTAGTTGATATGATGTTTAGGAGAAAGGTGGATGGATTGTGCATCCAAGAGAGCAAGTGGAAAGGGAGTAAGGCGAGAAGCTTAGGATCAGGGTTTAAATTCTTTTACCATGGAGTAGATGGGAAGAGAAATGGATAAGGGGTTATTTTAAAGGAAGTGCTGGCGAAGAATGTCTTGGAGGTGAAAAGAGTATCAGATCGAAATATGAGGCTAAAATTTGAAATTGATGCCCCACATGTAGGATGTGACCTTGAGATGAAAGAGAAATTTTGGAGGGAACTAGACGAAGTTGTTCTGAGAGAGAGAGAGAGAGAGAGAGAGAGAGAGAGAGAGAAAGAGAGAGAGAGAGAGAGAGAGTTGTGATTGTTGCAGATTTCAATGGAGATGTTGGCGAAGGAAACAGTGGTGATGAAGAAATGAGAGATAAGTACGGCATTAAACAAAGGAACTTGGGGGGTCAGATGGTGGTGGACTTTGCAAAAAGTATGTAATTGGCAGTGGTGAACACTTATTTCCAGAAGAAACAGGAACATAGTGGCCAACAGGAGCGTAAGTAGGAGCACACAGGTGGATTATATTTTGTGCAGGTGATGTAATCCGAAGGAGGTTACTGATTCTAAGGTTGTGGTGGGAGAGAGTGTTGCTCGACAGCATAGGATGGTGGTGTTTAGGATGACTCTGGTAGCGGATAGGAAGATTAAGAAGACAAAGGTAGACCAGAGAATCAGGTGGTGGAAGTTGAGGAAGGAAGAATGTCGTGTGGCCTTTTGGAAAGAGGTGAGCTAGGCTCTCGATAGAGAGGAGGAGCTCCCAGAAGGTTGGATGACGACAACCAAGGTGATCAGAAAGACAGGCAGGAGAGTACTTGTTGTGTTTTCTGGTAGGAAAGGGAAGAAGGAGACTTGGTGGTGGAACCCCAAAATACAGGAAGTCATACAAGGAAAGAGGTTAGTGAAGAAGACGTGGGACACTGAGAGGACCGAGGAGAAGCAAAAGGAATACACAGAGATGCGACGGAGGGCAAAGGTAGAGGTGGTGAAGGCTAAACAAGAGGCATATGACAATATGTATGCAAGGTTGGACGCAAAAGAGGGAGAAAAGGACCTCAACAAGTTGACCAGACAGAGGAATAGAGATGGGAAGGATGTGCAACAAGTAAATGTGATTAAGGATCGTGATGGAAATATGTTGACGGGTGCCAGTAGTGTACTGAATAAAATGAAAAATGGAAAGACAGTTGGTCCTGATGACATACCAGTGGAGGTATGGAAGCAATTTGGAGAGGTGGATGTGGAGTTTTTGACCAACTTATTCAATACAATACTAACAGGACAAAAGATAGCAGAAGAATGTCGAAAAAGTGTGTTAGTCCCCATTTTTAAGAACAAAGGCGATGTTCCGAGCTGTGGAAACTATAAAGGAATAAAGATGATGAGCCACACAATGAAGTTATGGGAAAGAGTAGTGGAGGCTAGACTCAGGACAGAAGTAAGTATCTGTGAGCAACAGTATGGTTTCATGCCTAGAAAGAGTACCACAGATACATTATTTCCCTTGAGGATGCTCGTGGAAAAGTACAGAGAAGGTCAGAAGGAGCTACATTGTGTCTTTGTAGACCTAGAGAAAGCCTATGACAGAGTACCAAGAGAGGGACTGCTTGCGCAAGTCTGGTGTGGCGGAGAAATATGTTAGAATAGTACAGGACATGTATGAGGACATTAGAACAGCTGTGAGGTGTGCCGTTGGTGTGTCAGGAGAATTTAAGGTGGAGGTGGGACTGCATCAGGGATCTGCGGTGAGCCCCTTCCTGTTTGCGGTAGTAATGGATAGGCTGACAGATGAGGTTAGACTGGAATCCCCTTGGACTATGATGTTCGCAGATGATATTGTGATCTGCAGTGAAAGCAGGCAGGAGGCGGAGGAACAATTAGAAAGATGGAGGCACGCACTGGAAGAGGAATGAAGATTAGCCGAAGTAAAACGGAATATATGTGCATGAATGTGAGGGGCAGAGGAGGAAGAGTGACGCTCCAGGGAGAAGAGAAAGCTAGGGTGGATGACTTCAAATACTTGGGGTCAACAATAAGGAGCAATGGAGAGTGTGGTAAAGAAGTGAAAAACGGGTCCAAGCAGGGTGAAACAGTTGGCGGAAGGTATCAGGTGTTCTATGCGACAGAAGAGTCTCGACGAGGATGAAGGGCAAACTTTATCAAACAGTGGTGATGGCAGCCATGATGTATAGATTAGAGATGGTGGCACTGAAGAAACAACAGGAAGCAGAACTGGAGGTCGCAGAAATGAAGATGCTGAGGTTCTCGCTTGGAGTGAACAGGTTGGATAGGATTAGAAACAAGCTCATTAGAGGGACAGCCAAAGTTGGATGTTTTGAAGACAAGGTTTGAGAGAGCAGACTTTGATGGTTTGGACATGTTCAGAGGTGAGAGAGTATATTGGTGGAAGGGTGCTGAGGATGGAGCTGCCAGGCAAAAGAGTGAGAGGAAGACCAAAGAAAAGGTTGATGGATGTTGTGAGGGAGCCCATGAGGACAGTGAGTGTCAGAGAAGAAGATGCACGAGCTCAGCTTAGATAGAAAAAGATGACGCCCTGTGGTGACCCCTAATGGGACAAGCCAAATGGAAAAGAAGAAGTATAACCTAATTGTAATTGTTTGTAGTTTTATTGAAAAACAGTCTGGTTTCACACTGCATAACAAAAGTTTCAATCTATAATGTTTAAATGGCTCAATTTCCATGTAGCATCGCAACGTTGATTGTATGTTGGATTGTCACGTCAATGTAATTTCCAAATACACTGTAAAAGCAATGTTGTTTCAACGTTTCAACGTTGTAAGACAATGTGGATTCTTGGTTGGATTGTTACGTTGGCACAATTTACAAATACAATGTGAAAGGAACGTTTTTGCAACGTTAGACCTGGATGTTGCTTCAACTTTAAACCCACATCTTGTGCCTGGTGGGTTAGTCCTGATGACATACCTGTGGAGGTATGGAAGCAATTTGGAGAGGTGGCTGTGGACTTTTAGACCAACTTATTAAACAGAATACTAGCAGGCGAGAAGATGCCTGAAGAATGGAGAAAAATATGCTCATTCCCTTCTTTAAGAACAAAGGGGATGTTCAGAGCTGTCGGAACTATAGAGGAAAAAAGTTGATGGGCCACACTAATTTATGGGAAAGAGTAGTGGAGGGTAGACTCAGAACAGAAGTATCCGCGAGCAACAGTATGGCTTCATGCCTAGAAAGAGTACCACAGATGCATTATTTGACTTGAGGATGCTCATGGAAAAGTACAGAGAAGGTCAGAAGGAGCTACATTGTGTCATTGTGGATCAAGAGAAAGCCTATGACAGAGTACCAAGAGAGGAACTGTGGAACTGCATGTGTAAGTCTGGTGTGGCGGAGAAATATGCTAGAATAATACAGGACATGTATGATGGAAGCAGAACAATGGTGAGGTGTGCCGTAGGTGTGACAGAAGAATTTAAGGTGGAGGAGGGACTGCATCAGGGATCAGCTCTGAGCCCCTTCCTGTTTGCTGTGGTAATGGATAGGCTGACAGATGAGATTGGACTAGAATCCCCTTGGACCATGATGTTCTCAGATGATATTGTGATATAAAGTGAAAGCAGGGACCAGATGGAGGAACAATTAGAAAGTTGTAGGCCTGCACTGAAAAGGAGATGAGCCGAAGTAAAACAGAATATATGGACGTGAATGAGAGGTGTGGAAGGGGAAGAGTGAGGTTCCGGGGAGTGGAGGTTTGGTAAGAAAGTGAAGAAATTAGTCCAAGCAGGTTGGAATAGGTGGCGGAGGGTTTCTGGTGTGTTACGTGACAGAAGAGTCTCTGCTCGGATGAAGGGCAAAGTTTATAAAACAGTGGTGAGGCCAGCTATGATGTACGGATTAGAGACGATGGCGCTGAAGAGACAACAGGAAGCAGAACTGGAGGTGGCAGAAATGAAAATGTTGAGGTTCTCTCTCTGAGTGACCATGTTGGATAGGATTTGAAATGAGCTCATAGAGGCTCAATTTCCATGTAGCCAAAGTTGGATGTATTGGAGACAAGTTTTGAGAGAGCAGACTTCAATGGTTTGAATATGTCCAGAGGCGGGAGAGTGAGTATATTGGTAGAAAGGTGCTGAGGATGGAGCTGCCAGGAAAAAGAGCAAGAGGAAGACCAAAGAGAAGCTTGATGGATGTTGTGAGGGAAGACATGAGGGCAGTTGGTGTTTGAGAGGAAGATGCAGGAGATGGGCTTGATGGAAAAAGATGACACACTGTGGTGACCCGTCAAAGGACAAGCCGAAAGGAAAAGAAAAAGCAACTGCAAGTCATGATAGCTTAGCAATTAGCATTGCTTTAAAATCATCTTCAGTTATTCATTCCTTGTTCTCTCTTTGTGACACTTGTAAGAAGCATGATAATAAGTGTAGCTTATTTGCTACCTGGAGACAATGATTAGTGCTTTACAATGAGTTGCCACTGAAACTCAAGAGAACCTTTGCCTATATGGCTTGGCAGCAAGGGGAGGTAATAAAATTGTGAGCACCAAAGAACTGCTTAATGTGGATGTGCCAGTAATGGTAGACGTTTTTTCCCAATATCCACAACAATCACTGTTGCCATTTGTCGGCCAACTTGTTAAGAATATTTGTTTATATGTGCCCTGCAACTGCCTGGCAAACAATTAAGTGTGTACCCTGCCTCCTGCCTGAAGATACCTACGATGGGCTCCAGCACTCCCACAATACTTGTGAGGATAAGCGGTTCAGAAAATGGATGGGCGGACAGTCATTGTTTAGTGATCTGCATAACAGAAGACAGATGTTCCGTAAGGTTTACTAGCACAGAAAAGAGTTGCAATATACAGAGAGGGACCAAACAATGAACCGCTGCAAAGTAACGATGTACAGTATAATTCTCATTGATGGAGCTATTTCTCATTTAAAAAAATATAACAATAATTAACTCCCTACCATCACTGTTGATGATATGCAGAAGTAGCTTCAGGTAGTTCTGCGTCTGCTCCACCAGGTCCCATGACTGAAAACACACAGAGGACAAAACACAAAACAGATTCTGTAATGAAGGTGCTACAACTGGATAGACAGCAAGTTAAGAGTCAAGGAGATGAAATGGAGGTTTAGCAGTGCCTGTCAGATTTATCACCAGGCCGGTGGGAGCCTATCATTCAAAAGACATGAAAAATGTGACCATGTTACTTGTTTTTGTCGTGAATATTCCGTTAAATTGCAGCCATTCGTATTCTGAAATGGATGCTCTCTCTCTCACCTGGAACACCAAGGGAACTACATCAGGATGCTTTTCAAAGACTTTAGTTCAGCCTTTAATAACATCATCCCAGGTATTTTTGTTGGCAATCTCTCCCTCCTTGGACTATCTCCTTCCATCTGCTGCTGGATTAAAGACTTCCTCACAAATTGTCCACAGTCTGTCGGACTTAGCCCACACCTCTCTGCCTCAATCACCCTCAGGACCGGGTCCCCCCAAGGCTATGTACTGAGCCCTCTGCAATAATCTCTGTACACATATGACTGCATACAAGCCCATCCCAGGAACTCCATTATCAAATTTGCTGATGATACCACCGTGATCGGGCTCATCTCAGAAGGAGATGAGTCTGCCTACAGAGACGAGATTGGTAAATTGGTGTTCTGTAAGCAACCTTACACTGAACACCAAAAACACGAAGGAAATCATCCTGGACTTCACACCATTTATGTTGTAAAGTGCGGTGTCAACCCGGTCCCACTGTTCATCAATGGGGAGTTGTGTGGAGAGAGTCCGCTTCTTCAAATTTCTGGGAGTCTACATCACGGACAAACTCACTTGGACTGTAAATACCACTGTGGTGGTGAAAAAGGCCCAGCAGCAATTCCACTTCCAGAGAGTGCTCAGGAAGAAAAACTTGGAAGCTAAGCTGCTGCAGGCCTTCTACAGAACACCATGGAGAGCATCCTCACATAATGCATCACAGTGTGGTATGCTGGATGCACAGCTGCGGAGAGGAAAGCTCTGCAAAGTGGTCAACAGTGCCCAGAAGATCACTGGCTGCTCTCTGCCCTCCCTAGATGACATTGCCAACGTCCGCTATCACAGCAGAGTCACTAACATTGTAATGGACTCTTCACATCCTGGTCATCACCTGTTTAACCTGTTGCCCTCAGGCAGGCAGTACAGGTCCCAGAAAATACAGACAAGGACAGCTTTTTCCCTAGAGTTATCAATTCCTTGAACTCAAAACCAGTAAACATAACAGTACTGTAATGGAATATTATGCAACAGCACTTTTGTGTATTTATTTTTTTTTTTTTAGAAATAACTCTGCCTTGATGTTTTATCTGTTATTTTAACCTAAGATGTTCTTTGATTTTTTTATTCTATTTTATTGCACCTTGTGGAGAAGCACTCATTTTGTTGTATGCACAGCATATAATGACATTAAAGGCTTTTGATTGATTGATAACTGTCTTGTTTTGTCTCTGTCCCTCTAACTTTAATATAACGAAAGGACTTTTCATCTAATCTCTAGTAAAGGGTGACAACTCATAAGACTTGTACCTTTTCCTCTCTTTGCAAAGACTTTTTGTAATGAAATTACACAAAGACAAGATTGTCTCTTTGCTTATGGTGTGAGAAAAAGATTTTGCCGAAACAGTTGGTGTCAGAAGTGGGATTCCATTGATTGTCGCTCCAGAGGCTCTCCCGACCGGTGAGGGATCATTCGGGACGAGCGTACTAATCCTGCTTTTACCAAAGAATAAGGACGGGCTACTGCTTGACTGCCTTCCTGGATCGGCCATCACCTCGGGATTCCAAACGAACCACAACAAAGAATTACAGTAAAGAATTTTACCATTTATTTCTTGATTTTTGGTGGGAAGAATCTTGTCTTTGTATTAAGGGGTATTGGTAGTTCTTCTCCCCATGTTCCATTGGTAGGGTACAGGTCTGTACCATAAAGTACAGTTCAGTGAGGGGTTCAAGGCTGCAAGATCTAACTGTGTGGGGTTTGTGTTCCCAGGTTTAAAATTCAGTGAGGTGTTACCATATAGCAGGGGATAGAGTTCCTGGCCTTAAACTCAGTGAGGGAGTCGGCGCCTCAAGATCTGACGGTGAGGGATTTGTGTCCTTAAGACCCAACAGTTAGGGGTTTGAGGCCCCGAAAATTTCATACAAGACATTCAAATATTGTGATAAATAGAAGCACTTCTAGAAAATGGCGAGTGGGAAGAGAAAAACCAGTGATAAGAGCAAACACAGGGATTTACCAGTGTACACATCACCAATCATGACCCATATGAGGGGGAAATATGTGGAGAAATCTACAATGCGGGAAGAGAAACGCGGGACGTTTAAGTATCCAGCAGTTTCAACATTTAAAGGTCCACTGACAGCCAAAGATACATTTTAAAATAGTTATGAAAACTACATATAATATTTTTCATTTCAATGTCCATACGAAAAAAAAAGCAAGCGGCGAGCATGTCAATGCGTAAAGTTGCGGAAGTCTCACTCGACATCCCAGTGGCAGCCATATTGCCTGCAACGTCATTTGCAGATGTCACATTGGGACAGTGGCCATTGAGAATACGCTGCACCACCTGCTATGGGAGATGAACAAAAGTGATTTTCGGATTTTTCTGACACCCCTTCTGAGACTGAAGCTAATTTCGAAGAAGAGAACAGCTCAGAATCAAGTGAAGTGACCAGGCGCATATTACCCTGTGGTTTCAAGCCATATTTAGATGATATGCGGATCACTTCTAACTAACAACAGAGTCCCCGACAGATGGACGAGGAACTCGATGATATATTCATTGATATGACAGGCCTGTAATTGTTCTATTTCCTAACTCTTTTACAAGTCTTGTGTATGTAGCGTACTCAGGAGGACCCATGCCGGGCAAAGTAACTAATTCAGGGGTGCTGTAGGAATAATTGTGAATATAATGATTATACATCTGCATTATACATCTGCTTCCAGTAAAGAAACGCTTTGCTCTGTTCTAGATAACGTGGCAGCCGCCGAGCAGGAGATAGCAAGAACAAAAACATCTAATCATCAGAACTGTTAGAACTGCTGCCTGTTAAAGAAATGATGACCACACATGCACACACACATGAACAAATAAGTACACTTTGTTTCCAACTGTTTTGCTTGCCGTCTTCTTTTTGTAACATTCATGTAAATAAGGGGCGTAATTGTACGACACAGTTGCTCTCCTCTCTCCTCGCAAGACTTGAGCTGGTGTCTTTGCTTCCTTTTTGTCCAGTTTAATGAATGTCTAATTGGTAAACATGACATTTACTTGGTCCTTCGAGCCGGATCTCAAGATACCTGAGGTTTCCACGGGCTGAGTCGACATCCAGGCAAAGACCGTGGCCACGGCTCTTGAGACCCTTTCCGGGACTGGGCCTCGACTTTGCGCCTGGAGGCTGAGGGTTGACGAGAAGCTGAAGGAAGTGAAGACATCTCTGGTGAGTAGGAAACTCCCACACTCATGAGGAATGAGTGAATACGCATCTGGGTAACTACGGCAGAACCAAACCTCGAGAATACTAGTCCCTATCGAGTAGACTAATTAGTCTATAAAACCGAGAAAAGGGCAACATGTGTCCTGTACGTGAGGTCCGTGAAACGTGTGCATGTGTAAAAGTGTAAGTGGAGGTTCGCTACCTCATTTGAAGAGGAAATTGAGTGACAACTGTTTGAGGATGCAGAGGTAAGAATTCTCCGCCACTTGTGGTAGAAGCTTGAGAATTACCTCAAACAGAAAGTAATTGTCACCCTGTTCAGGGGGAAGTCAGTATAGTCACCCTAGGTGAACCACTGACTCCAACAGGGGAAAAACAAATAGCAAAATAGTTGATAAATAGCAAAATAGTTGTTACAGAAAATCTAAAAAAAAATGTAAAAAAAAAAAATGAATGTGTAAGGACTAGAAGTTTGTAGAAAGCCAATGTCCCACTAAAACATCTAAATTTGTTGCTAACAGAATATGGCTTTTGCTGGCCAGATCAACATACACACAAAAAATATATATAGTTAACCAGCAGGATAAAATAAGAGAGAAACACACACATACAAAAAAGAAAAAAAATGGACTCAAGATGATGTGAAAACAGCCATAAAATGTATCACATCTCCTAGAGTTGATGGAACATAATTCTTCCAGGGAACGGAAGACTTGAGAAAATCTTACAACATAAATGGTGTGCAAGTACAAGAAAGTTGGAGGACAGCAAAGTACTTTCTCACAGCACCAGGGAGTTCAAAGGTTAATATAGCACACTTCTGCTAGATTTAGACAAAAAGCATTTTTTTTTCTGCCATTGGAAGAGCAAAACAAAACAACAATGAACCATTTGAAGAATATAGAATTGGAATGACTGCATGTTTTAAAGCAAACAGTGGCATTCATGAAGATCACACTTCAGGGAGTGTGTATCAAGAGCAATTAAAAAATGCTCTTCATGCGAATTCAAATAATCCTACAAAACAATGGACTGAAAAACATTGGGTTGGCAAACCGACTGGCAGCCTATAACAATACGTGAACCAAGCACTACAAGCAGAAAAGAGTGCTACAAAATAAGAAAAAGAAAGTTGACACCTTTCTGACAGAGGAAGAAATTTATGGAACTTTATGCAAAACATTTAATAATCGTGGCCATAGATGAGGAAGAGGCAGGGGAAGAGTAATGGGGAGGAGATGCAAATTTGATCAAAAAGAAATTATTTGCTGGTGTTGTGGAAAAAAATGTCACATTTCACGTGACTGCCCTAAAATAAAACACCCACCACCGATAACTAGAGCAGCATTATCCTCATCAAAATGTCACAACTAATGCTCCCAAAATGCAACTTTTAATTTGCCCCAATACAACATGAGATGGCTTGCTGAAACTAGGACAGGGCTTGATTCCCTCTCTGACAGGAAATATAGAAGTAAAAAGAAAAACAAGGAATTACTGGGAGGACAGTTAAATATCTTACAAAATAGGAGCCCAACACTTTTAGATACTCCAAACACACCTCTCACAAGAAAAGGAGATCTCTTGCTGCAAACAGCTGGAGACATTATTGAACAACCACAAAATGACGTAGGAAGTGACTCATTGCATGTGACTATGTAGTATAAGACACTGTAAACTTATAACAGCCCACACCAGACAAAATCATGATTGATTATCTGTACTCAAATGGTATATCAGTCGTGGTGGCAGGAACAAGACTGACTGACAAACTAAATGCATTACACAGGGAATGGACAGCACCACACACGTCATTGGACAAACAAATTTAACAGGAGTGGAAGAGTTTGGGACAATTTGTATTGGTAGCACAAAATGTTCCTGAATGGACAGAAAAAGAACCACATTTGGATTAGGACGACTTAACTGTACAGACTCGGGATTGCAAAAAAACGCTTACTTTCATAACGGGTTTTAACCGAACAGCTGTAGAAAAAAAACAATTAACCGGGTTTAAAACCGGTACCATTGTGGTGTTTACATAATTCACCCCCGGGACCTCGAGTTGGGGTGCGGGGTTCCGCACGGACTGTTTTTGTTGTTGCTCTTCCGGAGTGACGAGTTCACAGAGTTCCCCCCGTTATGCGAGTAGTGTTTTGATGTCTGCCAATAAAACAAGTTTTGTTCCTGTGCCCGACACTCCGCCTCCGACTCCTTTTCTCCGGCGCTACACCATCGATCGTTAATTTACTCCGCGGTAATGGGGTAGTTTGTATACAATATAACAAACAAGCTTGTTGAATGTGGCTTTCAACAACGCACTCGTGTAAGTTAAATTTTTGTTATTTTTTTTGTAAAAATGTTTTAATGTTAATGTTTAATGTTAATGCAGCCCTATGGGGGCACAAACCAGTGCAATCTGTAGGCCGGTCCCAAGCATGGATAAATGCAGAGGGTTGCGTCAGGAAGGGCATCCGGCGTAAAAACTGTGCCAAACAAATATGAGCGTTCATCTAAAGAATCCCATACCGGATCGGTCGTGGCCCGGGTTAACAACGCCCGCCCCCGGCACTGCTAACCTGCAGGGCCTCGGTGGAAATTCAGCTACTGTGGGTCGAAGACAAAGAAGAGGAGGAAACCGGATCCAGCGTCAGAAGAAAAAGAGGAATGCACAGAGCCTACAACTGAGTGTAGGGACTTTGAATGTTGGGACTATGACAGTTAGAAGTGCTGCCTGTTAAAGAAATGATGACCACACATATACTCACCAATTTTCCCACACACATGCACACACACATGAACAAGTACACTTTGTTTCCAACTCTTTTGCTTGCAGTCTCCTTTTTGTAACATCCATGTAAATAATGGGTGTCTTAAAATTAAATAGAGGTGGTGAGGAGAGGATAATCAGAGAGTGGAGTAGTGAATTGTACAAGACAGTTCCTCTCCTCTCTCCTTGCGAGACTTGAGCTGGTGTCTTTGCTTCCTTTTTGTCCAGTTTAATGAATGTCTAATTGGTAAACCTGACAGGTGCCCAGACACCGGTGGCTGATGTGGGGGAAGAGCTCCTTTCTCTTCGCTACACACGGCCAAAACACCTCCCTGCCCAATCCACCTCCGCATCGAGGCCAGCGCCGGGCCACCGGCAGGCTACATCATCGCCAGGCCGGCGGCGGGCTACATCATCGCCAGGCCGGCGGCGGACTACAACAACGCCGGGCCACCAGCAGACAACAACAACGACGGGCTGCGCACATCGACACATTTAGCACCCCTGATTTATGTACTTTATGAAGTTATTATGACGCGGATCTTTTTGTTACGTTCTGAGAGAAGGATTACGTCGTCGGACGCGGATGTAGCTTTTTATTATTGCTGCTTTAGGAGAAGTTTTTCGAGTTTGGTGACTATCATCTAGTTAGCTAGTATTACACGCTACTAAACTGTCTTTGTACTTCTATTCTGTTATTGTTTTATGTTGTATTGTATGACTAAATTGTCCTAAACTCAATATAAGTGCTTTTTTATGTTTTGCCCGTAAGACCAAAAGGATTTATTCAAAATTCACACGTAACATATGCTATAAACTATTGGACAAATTAGTCCCCCACTGCTATTATCTTTTTAATAGTTCTATTCACACGTCATTTAGAATTCACAAAGCTCTCGTCCTTTGCACCTGTACAATCATTTTTCACGACGAACTGGGTGTTTGGAAAAGTGTGAAGAGTGAATCCATCCTCCCGAGTGTTCGAGCAATATCCAGCAATACAACAATCCGGCATTATGGCTAACAGGCAGAAAAAAATGCTACTTTTCTGCCGGTAAAACAGGTATAAACCCACAAAGCCGCCAATGTAGGCATCTGCAAAAAATGTCACTTTCTGGTTCTTCAACACAAATGCCTTGAGAGGATTTTCATGGCAGGAGATGCAAAAATCCACATTCAATATCATCTTGACGTGTGGTGAAAAAATGGATAGGTCAATTCCGGCTGACTTTTTTTAATGAAAAACATACTAAAAAATTATGTTTTAAATGTCAGTGGACATTTAAAAGAAGGTTGGAGGAGTTGAAGACTAGTTTAAAGAAGAACAAAACAATTAAAATTAAGGATTTAGAAGACGAAAAATTCTGGATATTTGGATATATGGTTGACAGAAGCTAATTAAGCGAGAGAGGAGAAAGAATTTGGAAGGGGAAAAGTGAAATAAATAAAGTGAAAATAGAGTATAAAGAAACTGATGACTGTGTATCTCCTCCTGTGACACTGTGTCTGAGGTTGCCTGGTGGAATAAGTCAGGACAACAGCAGTGACTGGTTGCCCCATATCCTACACAAGTCAAACAGAAACCTGAGCAACCAAGTAACGATGATGACCAGTGGCCCCCTCCTCTGCTTACAACCACTCCATTCCCTCCCCTCTGCACACAAGCTGTTATTGTTGCTGCTGCTCCCTCCTCCTCTCAGCCGGTTCAGCTGGCTGCTGCTGGCAGCTTGCCACCTCTTGTCATGGGACAGGAAAAATGGGTCCTGGGTCCCAGAAGGCTAAAATGGATCCGAACTTCCGTATGCCAATGATGAATGGTTGGGGATGAAAGGCCAATCAAAGAGTGGCCACATCCCAAAGACGGTGGCCAAAAGCTGCGTCGAGCTTTCCTCCAGTTAACCTGACAGTGGAGGCCCATTGGCAGTGAGGTCCGCAAAATTCTTCTCTTCCATTTTGGAGCGGAGAATTTTGGCGAAATTCATATGATAGAGGAACAGGGGGAGTATGACCAGCTGCAAGCGAGCACTGCCTCTTCGAACTCGAATGGACAATGGGAAGTGCGAATAACAGTCATAGGGGAGGCGTGAATGGTGCACTTCCCACTCTGCCCAGACCTGTCACGGATGCGCGCCTGCGTGAAAGCAGCAGGGAGACAGCAGCTGAGTATTTGCACAACCTCATGGACATTTGTGAAAGCCATTTTGGACTTTCTAAACCAGCCACTTATGATGACAAGGAGAGTCCCTTCAAGTCCATTGTGAAAGCAGCATTTGTGGATGGTCAACGTTCCTCATTGACCAAAATCATGGCTAACACCCTGATTGGCGGCTGGTCAAAAAAACGCCTGGCAGAAATTATGCAACATGTCAAACACGCTGAGACCAAAGAATGCAACCAGAAAAAGAAGGAAGAAGAGGATTTGGTAAAGGCATCACTGAATGTACAACCAGCGATGGCAGAACAATTTCAAAGCAGAAGACACGGTAGACAAGGCATGATACATGGAGGGGGTAGAAGAGGCTGTGACAATGCCAACTGGGAGGGTGGTGACTTCAATCATGACACTTGCCACTACTGTGGAGAGAAGGGACATTGGCAAATGGACTGCCCGAAAAGAAGTCAAAATGTTATCCCAAACTGTTACAGGCGGAGTGGGGGGATCAGCTCGCGTGGTGTCGCATCTGACTGATTCCTGACAGGCCCAAGAGCAGCACAGTTGACCGGTGATAAACAAACACACACAAAAAACAGAAAAGATATATTTACATACCCTGGTTCATGTGCATTCAACGGCTTTGGGCCAGATGTGCTGTTCAAGCATCTGTTTGTGGTGTGATCCACATGTCCAATCAATTTGGTGGGAAGGGATCTCATGCTGAAAAAATACACTGCCGATGGTTTTGAAATTACGCATCTGGTAAAGTGTGGAATCCTCACTTGTGAGATTCAGCCCCAACAACCCTCAATACATCATTGGGGAATCAGCGATCCAATTAGCAGGTCAGTTCATTTCTCACAGTTCTGACATAATTAGCAGCAATAAATTGCATTGTTCAACAGGTGCATGAAAGACCAGAGCAACAGTTTGAGACTTGACAGAGGCCGAAATGACCCCCTTAAGTGTCACTGACATCTAGAACATAAAATTTAGTATGTTGTTCACCAAAAAAAAAATCATCCAGAATGGACTCATCCCTTTGTTCACAGCACGTCAGAATGTTGGTGTATATCAATTTTTCCATCTCCCGCCATGAAAAGTCTCTCAAGGGTTTTGTGTTAAAGAAGAACCATGAAGTGTTATTTTTTGCAGACGCCTACAGTGGCGGGGTCAAGTGTTTATACCTATTGTACCAGTGAGAAATTTGCCTTTTTCTAGCCAAAACGCCGGCTCGTTGTTTTGCTGGATTTTGCTCGATCACTCGGGAGGATGGATTCACTCTTCACACGTTTCCAAACGACCTGTTGAGAAAAATGTATTGCACAGGTGCAAAGGACAAGAGCTATGTATGTTACAAATGACAGGTAGGTGTGTATGGAGTTATAAAAAAATAATAGTTGAGGGGACTAATTTGCCTCACAATTTATAGCATATGTTACGTGTGAATATAATAAATATAAACCCCATGATCAAACTGGCAAAATATAAAAAAACACTTGTATTGCGTTTAAGATTTTATTTAATCACACAATACAATACAACACAAAACAACAACAAAATAGAAGTACAAAGACAGTCTAGTAGCATGTAACACAAGCTAACTAGCCAAAACGTATGGTCACCAGACTCGTCTGTGTACTTCTCCGAAAGCAGCAGTATAAATAAAAAGCTCCCTCAAGAGCCATCCTTGTTCTTATAGGAACATTCTAAAAGTCCGCGTCCGACAACATAATACTTCTCTGAGAAGATAACAAAATAACTAAGTCATAATAACTTAATAAAGTCAGGGGTGCTCAATGTGTCGATGTGTGCCGGCCACCGTTAGCAGTGGCTCGGGCCGCCGTTTCACCCAACGCAGAGGTGGGTCGCGCTGTGAGGCTGGCTGGCCCGTGCTGACGCACCATTGACAAGGATGAAAAAAGAGCTCTCACCCTCACCGGCCACCGGTGTCTGGGCACTTCTGACGTAATTACTTTGCCCAGCATGAGTCCTCTTGATTACGCTACATCCACAAGACTTGTAAAAGGGTTAGGAAATCAAACAATTATGGGCCAGTCATTTTGAATATTTCATTGGGTCATTTGTCCTGCTCATCTGTCTGTTGCGGTGCCTGTTGTTAGTGGAGAAGTAATCCGCATATCGTCTAAATATGGCTTGGAACAATATGGTAAAATGGCCCCGGTCGCTTCACTCGCTTCTGAGATATTTTCTTCTTCGAAAAGAGATTCAGTCTCAGAAGGGGCGTCGGAAAAATCCGAAAATCGCTCTCATTCATCTGCCATTGCATTTGGCACAGCATGTTTTCAATGCAGGGGGCTCTAGTGTGATGTATGCACAAGACATCACAGACAATATTGCCGGCACTGGGATCTCGAGTCATACTTTTGATAAAACGCTCCCAGCTCACTTTTTCCGACTAGTATTATCATCAAAGTATTATATGTAGATTTGACAACAAAATCTATTTTAAAATGTGTATTTTGGTGTCAGTGGCATCAAATAGTGGTCTTTTTTTGTGAGAAAGACTATTGCCCAGCATCTGTCTCACAAACACCAGCGTACTGTCTTTGATGTTTTCTGTTCAGCACCACACATTTCTTTGGCAAAACAACCTGCGGAAAAATGTCAGGATGTAGGCCCGTTTATCGATGTCAGCACGCAACTGATTGGGCACGAACATCAGGTCCGACAATGTGCTTTCAGATTCTGTCAATGCACGGAGAAAGGCATTTAGTGCCACATACGTGCCCCGCACTCTGTTTATCTCACATTGAAGTCGACCTTGATCTAATATCAATCGTTTCACACACAAACTCCAATGGACATTTCTCCTCTGCTGGAGCAGGTCCCATCAATACTGTGGGGGACCAATAAGCATGATGTTGGGCTAATTAAAACCTGTCCACCGGTTCAGATTGAGCCAAAATCATCTTATTGCCCTAGACAATGTCAATACCCATTGCACGCAGATGTTGTTGACGGTAATCAACCAGTATTTTAAACATTACTCAAACTTGCAATTATTGTACAATGTGATAATTCTCCAGTTCAAACAACGACATTTACGTCGGGAAAAAAAAAATAAAATCAGAACTCGAGGTCAGCCAACTGAATGCCAGTTTGTTTAAGATTTGCAAGTTGCTAATGCTGCAATAAATGCTCTGGTTCCTTGTGTGTCAAACCTTTATACCATTTTGAGTCACGTTCCACTTGGCACCAATTTTAGCAAGTGCGCACTTATCGCGCACTCTCAGCTCACAAGAAAACCTATTCGGTACAGTGAAGGCACTGCAAATGAATTAGATGTATCAAGTTTTTCCTGTATCATTTTGCCGTGTAATTCGGTGAGTGACAGCTGTCCAGCCAATCATACGAGACGATGCAAATACGTTACGCAACCAATCACGGCATTGACAGTACTTGCGCTTGTGCTGTGCTCATGCACACGCCATAACAATAACAGTGCGGTAGAGTTCAGTAATGCTAATGCTAACCCCATACCATGGCGATTTGAATGGGTAGTGAATGTGATGCGTCGGCTCCCCAAACCAACGTAAAAAAGAACTGTGGTTCTTTAAAGATGGAATGGCTGTCGGAGTATGTGCAAATAGAAGACCAAGCGGTGAAACTGGGTAAGATCTTTACTTTTTTGAGTAAGAAAAAGTTCTCTGCCTAACATGCAACGACGCTAAAGTTGTCAAAGGAAGCTCGACTCAAAGCAACAACTCAAGCAACACATTCAGCAGAAAAGTAATTTGAATGCTATTGGAATTATACAAAGACTCAAGATGGGAAAAAGGAGTGGTACATTATTGCGAGAGAGCGCAAATGACCGGGAGAAAAAGAAGTTGTCGCACGCACACAAAAATCTGACCCTGAGAATGTTAAAGTTCTCATTGGCAATATTTTATGTGTCATTAAAATTAATGCATCAATGCTGTCAGTTCAACGCTTACGACCATGCTACCCTGAGAATGGCCGATCACATCAGATCTCGGAAGCTAAGCGGCTATGGTTAGTACTTGGATGGGAGACCGCCTGGGAATACCACATGCTGTAAGCTTCTCTCTCCGGCTAAAGGCAGAGGGTTTGCGTCAGGAAGGGCATCCGATGTAAGTGTACCAAACAAATGTGCTAACGCTGTGGTGACCGCTAACGGGACAAGCCGAAAGGAAAAGAAGAAGAATGCTTTCAGTTGAACAAATCCACGATCACATGGCAAAGTATGTGAGTATAACACAAAGCTGTCGAAGCAGAAACTTTCCGTTTGAATTTGAATTCAATCAATGAGATAGTGCAGAATGAGACTAAGTGTAAGTTTAAAAATGCACCATGCAATACCCTAATAGTAGAATACTCTAATAGACATCTAGTCTGCTCTAGGATTTACTTTCAAAATATTTGTAAAAATTCAGTGGTGGCAGACATAACTTTTCAAAAGATTGATTGATATTGCTTCAGAATTTTATGAATTAGTATAGTATCTTAAAGAGCATTTTAGGTATTAAAATAATTAGTGTTCATGTACAAAAACATATATAGGGTGTCCCCAAAAACCTATACACACTTTAAATAATGGTATTTGTAAAAAATTTTACGTTAAAAATTATTCAAATTATAATAGGTTTACAATTATTTAAAGTGTATGTAATTTTTTTCGAATGCAAATTATCTTATCGAGATGAAAATATATGTTCAACTCTTCCATAAAATGCATATCTTGTTTTTCCTAAAAATTTAAGCTTTTATTAATTAAATCCCGCAAACTTTGACCTACTTTCCCGTACCTGAAAAACGTCTCCTAGACCTTGAACACCTTTATCAAGCTTGTATTCTTCACAGGCTTCATGGGACCCTTCAGAATTATGTTTATTGCTTGAATTATTGGAAAATTCAGCATAGTTCTTACAACGGAAATGAATGGCCGACACGATGTTTATCTCAACTTCTGACGTCACGTCCCTTTCTCGGGTTTTTCCGCTGTGTGGTCGTGTACTTCCAGCGAATCCAGCAATGTGCGATCAATTTTTGCCGAGCATCGAAAAATAAAAATGTTTCCTTCATAACGGATTTCAGATTGCAATTTAGGATAAAAACTGTCTAATATAAGCAAAATGTGAATTGAAGACTTTATATTTATTTTATTTATTTTTTTGGGACAGCCTGTATACAATGTGGACTAGTATTGCCCATTTTGCCAATTCATATATTTTTGGACATATTTTGCCCATTTTAATGTTTAATAAACAAATTCCAATATAATCCCCCCACAAAAAAAAGATGGTGATTTCATCTATTAATGGGAAAAAAAAATCAGTTACCGGGGCCTTTGTGAAAAAGTAAAGACCCCAATTGTTAAATCCTGAATTAATTCTAAGTAATCACAATTTCTCATTATTTTTCAGTGATCACACTCAAGTGTCATTATCTCCAGACTGATTCAATCAAGAAATACCTGATACAGAATCCGTCCCGACAAAATCAACCTGCAAAAAAGATCTAACACAGCTGCAACAAAATGGCATGATCCAAAGAAATGCCAGAACAGTTCAGAAATAAAGTATAATTGACAGCTATCAATCTGGAAAAGGTTAGAAAAGCAATTTCTAAAGCTTTAGGATTCCAGCAAACCAAATGGAGAGCCATTACCTAGGTAAGAGCCAGGTAACTTTGAATTAAATTTCTATCCATCCATAATTTTCCAAGCCACTCATCCTCACAAGGGTTGGGGGAGTGCCGGAGCCTCTCCCAGCGAACAACGGGCGAAAAGCTGACTACACACTAGATTGATGGCCAGGCACATACAGTGAAGAAAATGAGTATTTGAACACCCTGCAAGTTCTCCACTTAGAATTCATGGACATGGGGTCTGAAATTTTCATCATAGGTGCATGTCCACTGTGAGAGAGATAACCGAAAAAGAAAAATCCAGAAATCACAATGTATGATTTTTTTTAACGATTTATTTGTGTGATACAGATGCAAATAAGTAACACCTGAGAAAACCAATGTTAATATTTGGTACAGTAGCCTTTGTTTGCAGAGGTCACACATTTAATGTAGTGGTTCACCAGGTTTGCACAGACTGCAGCAGGGATTTTGGCCCACTCCTCTCCAAAGATCTTCTCTAGATCAGACAGGTTTCTGGGCTGTCGCCGAGAAACACAGAGTTTCAGCTCCCTCCAAAGATTTTCTATTTGATTTAGGTCTGGAGACTGCCGAGGCCACGACAGAACCTTGATCTGCTTCTTAGGGAGCCATTCCTTGGTTTTCCTGGCTGTGTGCTTCAGGTCATTGTCATGTTGAAAGACCCAGCCATGACCAATTTTCAATGCGCTGACTGAGGGAAAGAGGTTGTTCCCCAAAATCTCACAATACATGGCCGCGGTCATCCTCTCCTTAATAGAGTGCAGTCGACCTGTCCCACGTGCAGAAAAACACCCCCAAAACATGATCCTACCACCCCCATGCTTTACAGTAGGGATGCTGTTCTTAGGATGGAACTCATCATTCGTCTTCCTCCAAACAGGGTTAGTGGAACTATGACCAAAAAGTTCAATTTTGCTCTCATCTGACCACAAAACATTCCCCCATGACTCTCCTGTATCATCCAAATGGTCATTGGCAAACTTAAGACGGGCCTTTACATGTGCTGGTTAAAGAAGGAGAACCTTCCGTGCCATGCATGATTTCAAACCATGACGTCTTAGTGTATTACTAACAGTCACCTTGGAAACAGTGGTCCCAGCTCTTTTCACGCCAATGACCAAGTCCTGTCGTGTAGTCCTGGGCTGATTGCTCACTTTTCTAAGGATCATTGAGACCCCACAAGGTCATATCTTGCATGGAGCTCCACTCCGATTGAGATTGACCGTCATGTTTAGCTTCTTCCATTTTCTAATGATTGCTCCAACAGTGGACCTTTCTTCACCAAGCTGCTTGGCAATTTCTCCGTAGCCCTTTCCAGGCGTGTGGAGTTGTACAATGTTGTCTCTGGTGTCTTTGGACACCTCTTTGGTCTTGGCCATGTTACAAGTTTGAGTCTGACTGATTGTATGGGGTGGACACGTGTCCTTATGCAGCTAACGACCTCACACAAGTGCATCTGATTCAGGATAATTCATGGGGTGGAGGTGGATTTTTAAAGGCGGACTAACAGGTCTTTAAGTGTCAGAATTATAGCTGATAAACAGGTGTTCAAATACTTATTTGCAGCTGTATCACACAAATAAATCGTTAATAAATTATACATTGTGATTTCTGGAATTTTCTTTCTAGATTATCTCTCTCACAGTGTACAGGCACCTACAATGAAAATTTCAGACCCCTCCATAATTTCTAAGTTGGAGAACTTGCAATATAGTAGGGTGTTCAAATGCTTATTTTCTTCACTGTTTCGATTCACTAAGCCCACGCTGCCTGTACCAAAGTCAAGCATGTATACCACCATACCATCAGTACCCAGAATTATTTTTTTTTCTTAATAAATTAGATAATTTAAAAAACATTTTAAGTTGTTTTGGGGTTACGCATCTCTGATACATACTTGTTTAAAATTAATTTTAACAAAATGGGAAGACAATCACATATATATTTGAGAAGGTGGGCCAATAGTTTTTCACACCACTGCACGTTGTGTATATCAATGTTGTTGTTTCATATATCTAATTATATAACTAATTATTGATTATTGGTCAGTATATCGGCTATCCGTTTTTTGTGGGGGGTTTTTATTCCCCACATCAGTAACAGCTTCAAAATTCCCTGATCAGTTGGACTCTGCATTGAAAAACTGCTGACTAATATAGGAGAGGTACCTGGTACTCAGCCCAGTCAATGTTTAGGGTTTTGTTCAAGCACGCAGGAATTGTCAAGGGAGCATCCACATAGTCCTGTCATGGGAGAAGAAGGGTGTCAGATTGGGCAGATCCTCATTCTTTTTATTTAACAAACTCAACAATAAATGTAATATCTCAACAAATAATAAGTACCTGATTCCAGTTAAACACAAGGCCCTCAGCAGTGTAGTCACTATCTTTGTAGTCTTTAAAAAACTCACAACCTGAAAAAAAAAAAAAAAAAACATGGTGAGGAATTTAACACTGGATCTTTCAAGGGAAGCACAAAAAACTATTTGCTTCCTCTTGATAAATCTGCGAAGAAAACAGCATTAAGAAGAAAAAAAGGCATCAAACACCGAGATCACGTTTAGGTATCTTCCAAATGTAGATAAAAGTTGTCAGAGTAAATCAAAAACACACCAAAAGCACACACTGTACTGTTAAAAATGGTACATTGGTACTCAGCCATTGAGTATGGAAAATAATTGCAGACACCAGCTTGTGGGGTAATTTCACAGTTACCTGCATTGAAACCAGTCCACAGAAGATTCAGTTATTGCCAACTAAATGACACATACTGTTTATTACTTAAATCATTTGCATTGCATTTGAACATCAGTATTGTCACTAAACAATGTTGACATCTTTTTCTTTCGGCTTGTCCCGTTAACGGACGCCACAGCGTGTCATCTTTTTCGATCTAAGCCTATCTCGTGCATCCTCCTCTCTAACACCCACTGTCTTCATGTCTTCCCTCATAACATCCATCAACCTTTTCTTTGGTGTTCCTCTTGCTTCTTTTGCCTGGCAGCTCCATCCTCAGCACCCATCTACCAACATACTCCCTCTCTCGCCTCTAAACATGTCCAAACCGTCGAAGTCAGCTCTCTCTACCCGACTCGCCAAAACATCCAACTTTGGCTGTCCCTCTAATGAGCTCATTATCTATCCTATCCAACCTGTTCACACCAAGTGAGAACCTCAGGATCTTCATTTCTGCTACCTGTTGTTTCTTCAGAGCCACTGTCTCTGATCTTACATCATGGCTGGGCCTCACCACTGTTTAATGAACTTTGCCCTTCATTCTAGCAGATACTCTTATGTTGCACCCCGCTTGGACCGTTTCTTCACTTCGATACCCTACTCCCCATTGCTCTGTATTGTTGACCCCAAGTATTTGAAGTTGTCCACCCTCGCTATCTCTTCTACCTGGAGCGTCACTCTTCCTCCTTTGCCCCTCTCATTCACGCACATATATTCTTTTTTACTTTGGCTAATCTTCATTCCTCTCCTTTCCAGTGTGTGCGTCCATCTTTCTAATTGTTCCTCTCGCTGTTCCCTGCTTCCACTGCAGATAACAATATCATCTGCCAACATCATGATCCAAGGGGATTCCAGTCTAACCTAATCTGTCAGCCTATCCATTACAACCGAAAACAGGAAGGGGCTCAGCACGGAAACCTGATGTAATCCCACCTCCACCTTAAATTCTTCTGACACACCAACGGAACATCTCACCGCTGTTCTGCTGCCCTCATACATGTCCTGTACTATTTTAACATATTTCTTTGCCACACCAGATTTGTGCATGCAGTACCACAGTTCCTCTCTTGGTACTCTGTCATGGGCTTTCTCTCGGTCTACAAAGATACAATGTAGCTCCTTATGACCTTCTCTGTAACTTTTCCATGACCATCCTCAAGGCAAATAATGCACCCGTGGTACTCTTTCTAGGCATGAAACCTTATTCTTGTTCACAGATACTTCTGTCCTGAGTCTAGCCTCCACTACTCTTTCCCATAACTTCATTTTGTGGCTCATCATCTTTATTCCTCAGTAGTTTCCACAGTACTGAACATCGCCTTTGTTCTTAAAAATGAGAACGAGCACACGTTTCCTCCATTCTTCAGACATCTTCTCTCCCGCTAGTATTCTATTGAATAAGTTGGTCAAAAACTCCACAGCCAAATTGCTTCCATACCTTCACTGGTATGTCATCGGGAGCAACTGTATTACCATTTTTCATTCTGTTCAACTTCTCCCTTACTAATCAATGCAACTTCCAGGTCATTCACGCTTGACTCTTCTACTCTACCTTCTCTCCCATTTTCTTCATTCATTAACTTCTCAAAGTACTCTTTCAATGTACTTAGCACACTACTGGCACCAGTCAACATATTTCCATTGCTATCCTTAATCACCTTTACTTGCTGCACATTCTTCCCATCTCTATGCCTCTGTCTGACCAACCTGTAGAGATCCTTTTCTCCTTCTTTCGTATCCAACCGGGAGTACATGACATCATATGCATCTTGTTTAGCCTTTGCCAACTCTACTTTTCCCCTACGACGCATCTCAATGTATTCCTTACACTTCTCATCAGTCCTCTCTGTGTCCCACTTCTTCGCTTATCTCTTTCCTTGATGACTTCCTGTATTTTGGGGTTCCACCACCAAGTTTCCTTTTCCCCTTTCCTACCAGAAGACACCCCAAGTACTCTCCTGCCTGTCTCTTTGAATACCTTGGCAGTGGTATTCCAGTTTTCTGGGAGCTCTTCCTGTCCATCTAGAGCCTGTCTCACCTCTTTCCGGAAGGCCACACAACATTCTTCCTTTGTCAACTTCCACCACCTGATTCTCTGCTCTACCTTTGTCTTCTTAATCTTCCTACCCACTACCAGAGTCATCCTACACACCACCATCCTATGCTGTCGGCCTCCACTCTCCCCCACCACTACCTTACAGTCGGTAACCTCCTTCAGCGTCCGTTTGCAAAAAATATAATCTACCTGCGTGCTTCTACCTCGCTCTTGTAGGTCACTCTATCTTCCACTCTCTTCTGGAAATAAGTGTTCAACACTGCCAATTCCATCCTTTTTGCGAGGTCCAAAGTTCCTTTGCTGAATGCTGTACTTACCCATCACTTCTTCATCGCCCCCGTTTACTTCGCCAACATGTTCATTGAAATCTGCACCAATCACAACCCTCTCTCTGGGATGCTCAGGACGACTTCGTCTAGTTCCATCCAGAATTTCTCTTTTAACTCCAGCTCACAACCTACCTATGGGATATAGCCGTAAATCACATTATACACAATACCCTCAATTTCAAATTTCAGCCTTATCACTCGATCTGCTACTCTTTTTACCTCCAAGACATTCTTAGCCAGCTCTTCTTTTAAAATAACCCCTACTCCATTTCTCTTCCAATCTACTCCATGATAAAATAACTTAAATCCTGAACCTAAATTTCTAGCCTTACTCCCTTTCACTTGCTTTCTTGGATGCACAATATATCAACCTTTCTCCTCATCATGTCAACTATCTCCTGAGCCTTTCCTGTCATAGTCCCAACATACAAAGTCCCTACACACAGCTGTAGGGTTTGTGCATTTATCTTCTTCTTCTTCTTCCGACTAGGCCGTTTTCCTCTTTTTTGTCTTCAACCTAAATTATCTGAATTTCTTCCTACGACTTAACATTGCCAGGTGCGGGTGTAGGAAGCCCGGGCCACGACCTAACTGTTATTATGGAATTCGTATGATGAACGGTCATATATCTTTGGCACAGTTTTACGTCAGATGCCCTTCCTGACGCAACCCTCTGCATTTATCTGGGCTTGGGACCGGCCGACAGGTAGCACAATAATATGCTGCCCAACAGGCTGCAGATAATCTAATAGTAATGAACAATGTTGACACACAATTGTGTTATTTCAGTAATTGTAAACGATATGAATTACGGTCTCTTTAAAATGCATACGGTCAAACAACAAAACAGTTATTAATATAAATATTTTCAAAAAGTTAATAGAATGCATTATATTTAGGTATGGATGAAATATAAAAATACAGATCACATTGTATAGTCGTATACAGTTACATAACGTGGTTAAAAAGGTATACATATACATTTCGATTTGATATTCGATGTCTAATGTTACAGATTTATATATATCACGGTTATGTGCGCCCCCAACCTGAGCTCAGAGAGCAGTAAATCCACCCAAAGGACACAATTTACATAACGGGATGATACAATTTGGGATATTTAACTCCAAGCACTTTTGAAGTATACATTTGGTAATTTTTTTTTCCAGTTAAAAACTTGACTTTTTTTTTTTTTTTTTTTTACCTGGGTAAGGCACAGAGAGCAAAGTGAAGTCTGCATAGCGTTGGGCTTTGTCTGCCTTCTCAGAGGATGTCACACTGGCACAAAAGAGACCACAATGAGAGGGTGAGCATCTGTTCATTTTATAAATTTTATTCAGCACTCTGTTACTTCAATATTGTTAGATTAACAGACTTTACTGAATCCACTTCTTCATAGCAGGGCCATAATAACCACAAAACCTTTGCAAAAAAAACAATTAGATTTAGTGCATACATCCAATTTTAACCACTCGACCTGTACTAGTTATAAAGTACCAACCACATTCCAGGATTTATGATTTATGCAACTCTCCTCGCTCCTCAATGTTTTGATCACACACAGATCGGTGCAGCGTCTGCAGTGATGCAGACTTTGTATCGTTCCGTTATAGTAAAGAGGGAACTAAGACGACGAAAACGAAGCTCTCAATTTACCAGTCGATCTTCCCATCACCTATGGTCACGAGCTGTGGGGCCGAAAGAACAAGATCCCGGATACAGGGATACATAAAATGAGTTTCCTTCGCAGGATTTATGGGCTCTCCCTGAACAATAGGAGAGTGTTCTAAAACTGGCGGGCCGCGGGCCACAAGACAATATTCTGCAGCCCCACCATAATCTGAAAGTTTAATGTCAGTGTGGCCCTCAAGTTTTACATGAATGGCACTTTTACAGTGTTGTGTGCAAAGCCAACCAATCATGGTGGGGTATATGGCTCTCGGCCATGTGCAAGCAGAGAAATATTTTTCTGAGTGAAAATTACAGCAGCGTTGCCATGTCGCGTTTTACTACTAGTTTTGTACACAACTTGTTGACACATCAGCATTTGTTTAGCTTTTTTTATTAATTCATTTTCCAAGCCCCTTATCCTCACCAGGGTCGTGTGGTGCTGGCGCCAATCCCAGGTATCATCGGGCAAGAGGTGGGCTACACTCCAAACTGGTTGCCAGCCAAGTGCAGGGCACATAGAGACAGACAACAGTCGCACTAACAATCGCACCTATGGACAATTTAAAGTAATGCATGTTTTTGAGGATGTGGGAGGAAACTGGAGTGCCTGGAGAAAACCCACGCAGGCACGGGGAGAACATGAAAACTCCACACAAGCGGGGCTGGGATTTGAATCTCGGACCTCAGAACTGTGAGGCCAACTGTCTAACCAGTTGCACCACCATACTCCCTCCTAGTTTATCTCAATGTGTTTAGCTTTTTTTTTTTTTTTAAAGAGGTTTGAGAAGATTGAATTATCTTTTAAATTTCTTACTGAAATTGGCCGTGATTACATGTGTGCCGAGGCTGCGGCCCAGCCTCAGCCGGTTGCTCCTTCAAGCGGCCCCGAGGAAAATTGAATTTGAGACCCCTTTCATAGGATGAGAAGCTTGGTCAACCGTGAGGGGCTCAGTGTTGAGCCGCTGCTCCTCACCATTGAGAGGAGGCAGACGAGGTGGCTAGGCCATCTGATTCAGATGCCTTCCGGACGCCTCCCTGGTGAGGTGTTCCGGACACGTCCCACTGTAAAGAGAGCCCGGGGACAACCCAGGACAAGCTGGAGAGACTATGTTGCTTGGCTGGCCTGGGAACGCCTCACGATCCCTTCGGAAGAGCTTGATGAAGTGGCTGAGGAAAGGGATGTCTGGGTATTCCTGAAGAACCGACTGCCCCCTGGAAGGATGGATGGATGGATGGATGGATGGATGGATGGATGGATGGATGGATGGATGGATGGATGGATGGACTTCCACTCAAAGTGAACTCTACCCTCTGGACCATTACTTTTTCAACTGGACATATTTCCTGATGGTTTGTCTGACGATCAAAGATTTTTGTTTTCATTCAGGTCTAAAAATGCTCATCATTTGCTGGTTGACCACCTACAACTGACCAATGGATAAAAAAGCTCAAACAAATGCAACACACAATCCAGGACAAATCTCTATGATGATTAAGTACTGTTTGACAATAAGTTTAATTTTATAATTGTGGAAAAGTTCTCCATTCTGCCTTTCAATTTTTCTGCTTTTTGTTGATGTTTGCATTTGCATGTCACAGTATTAAAAGACTGAACGTCATGGAACATAATTTTTCCTCAGGTTCCTTAAATGACATTCTGCAATTAAACTTTTTTGGGATACAGTAGAGCCTCAATTTAACAGACTTATTTGGAGGCGGGACAATTTATTAAAGCAATGTGTCAATTAACTCATTTTCCTGGACGAAAAACTCCATGTACAGTACAAAACTATTATAAATGGAAATGGAAAAAAAAGATGAAAGATGTATTATAAATGTAAGACTGCCACGACAGATGCAGTGATCGCTTGTGCTTGGGAAGAGTAAAATGCTGGCGAGGTGCTGATAGGACAAATTTGTTGTGGGGTTTAGTCAAGGTCGCTTTCATGACATGCAAGGTTACCACACTTTCTTTTTATACCTACAGTGAAGAAAATAAGTATTTGAACACCCTGCTATATTGCAAGTTCTCCCACTTAGAAATCATGGAGGGGTCTGAAATTTTCATTGTAGGTGCGTGTCCACTGTGAGAGACACAGTGGACATGCACCTACAATGTATGATTTTTTTCATAATTTATTTGTGTGATACGGCTGCAAATAAGTATTTGAACACCTGAGAAAACCAATGTTAATATTAGGTACAGTAGCCTTTGTTTGCAATTACAAAGGTCAAATGTTTCCTGCAGTTTTTCCACCAAGTTTGCACACACTGCAGGAGGGATTTTGGCCCACTCCTCCATTTTCTGATGGGTTTGGGTCTGGAGACTGGCTAGGCCACGTCAAAACCTTGATATGCTTCTTACGGAGCCACTCCTTGGTTTTCCTGGCTGTGTGCTTCGGGTCATTGTCATGTTGAAAGACCCAGCTACGGACCCATCTTCAATGCTCTGACTGAGGGAAAGAGGTTGTTCCCCAAAATCTCACAATACATGGTCGCGGCCATCCTCTCCTTAATACAGTGCAGTCGTTCTGTCCCATGTGCAGAAAAACACCCCCAAAGCATGATGCTCCCACCGCCATGCTTCACAGAAGGGATGATGTTCTTGGGATGGAACTCATCATGCGTCTTCCTTCAAACACAGTTAGTGGAATTATGACCAAAAAGTTCAATTTTTGTCTCATTTGACCACAAAACTTTCTCCAATGACTCCTCTGTAACATCCCAAATGGGCATTGGCAAACTTAAGACGGGCCTTGATATTTGCTGGTTTAAGCAGGTCAACCTTCCGTGCAATGCATGATTTCAAACTATGACTTAGTGTATTACCAACAGTTCCTTGGAAATCATGGTCCCAGCTCTTTTCAGGTCATTGACCAAGTCCTGTCATGTAGTCCTGGGCTGATTCCTCACCTTTGTAAGGATCATTGAGACCCCCCAAGTTGATATCTTGCATGGGGATCCACTCCAATTGAGATTGACAGTCATGTTTGGCTTCTTCCATTTTCTAATGACAGCTCCAACAATGGACCTTTTTTCACCAAGCTGCTTGGCAATTTCTCCATAGTCCTTTAAAGCCCCAATGCATGATGCTACCACCCCATGATTCACAGTAGGGATGGCGTTCTTGGGATGGAACTCATCATTCGTCTTCCTCCAAACACGGTTAGTGGAATTATGACCAAAAAGTTCCATTGTGTTCTCATCTGACCACAAAACATTCTCCCATGACTCATCTGTATCATCCAAATGGTCATTGCCAACTTAAGACAGGCCTTTACATGTGCTGGTTTAAGCAGGGAACCTTCCGTCCCATCCATGATTTCAAACCATGACGTCTCAGTGGATTACCAACAGTCACCTTGGAAACGGTGGTCCCAGCTCTTTTCAGGTCATTGACCAAGTGCTGTCGTGTAGTCCTGGGCTGATTCCTCACCTTTGTAAGGATCATTGAGTCCCTACGAGATAATATCTTGCATGGGGCTCCAGTCCGATTGAGATTGACTGTCATGTTTAGCTTCTTCCATTTTGTAATGATTGGTCCATCAGTGGACCTTTCTTCACCAAGCTGCTTGGCAATTTTTCCGTCGCCCTTTAAAGCCATTTGGAGTTGTACAATTTCGTCTCTAGTGTCTTTGGACAGCTCTTTGATCTTGGCCATGTTACAAGTTTGAGTCTTTCTGATTGTGTGGGGTGGAAAGGTTTTTTTATGCAGCTAACGACCTCACACAGGTACATCTGATTCAGGATAATACATGGAGTGGAGGTGGACTTTTAAAGGCGGACTAACAGGTCTTTGAGGGTCAGAATTCTATATGATAGGTGTTCAAATACTTATTTGTAGCTGTATCACACAAATAGTTTTTAAAAAAGCATACATTGTAATTTCTGGATTTTTCTTTATTATTATTATTATTACTTTCATGTACCTATGATGAAAACTTCAGACCCCTTCATTTCTAAGTGGGAGAACTTGCACTATAGCAGGGTGTTCAAATACTTAGTTTCTTCACTGTATATTAAAATTGGACAAGAAGTCTCATAAAAACAATTAGTGCATCAAAAATATCATGTCTAAGAGACCTGTACACGACAAATACTCAAAGATCTGTTACTATTCCTAAAAATATAGGTACCAGTCTCTGTCTATTGACTGCGCCAATGACTGTTAATTCCAGAACTAACTGTCCATTGAAAGAGTGTGTTTAGCGTTCCAACTAGACACTACCACTACTGTTCAATCCGAAGTCCATAGAATCTGGGCTCCGGAAAATTGAGGCTCCACTGTACACAACACACACACAACGTGCTGTTTGGGCATTTTGTGAATCTGGCAGACACACTTTCGGGTGCACGTTTGTGTACGGAGTCCAGCCCAGTCTTGTGCGTGATCTGTCTGCAGAATAAAACAGTTTCTTACTTCACCCCGAACTTAACCTTCTTGTTCTCCACCATAAGATCACAGATGTAGCGAACTGACAGATACCGGAGGAGCTTAATATCATGGCCTCGGACCTTGTCAAAAAGTTGTGAGTCCCCATTCCTGAGTGAAACATGAGAAAAATAAAGTACAAAGCTTAATTCATGCCCATGAGTGTTACATGCCCTCCACAACCTCAGTTTTTAATGACACTGGGTTTGATCACCTGACTGGCAAGTCATCCTCTGGAAGGTCCTCAGAGTCTGTCAACGTATCGTCGCTGCCCCCTACAAAGTACACATGGAGGTTATCCTGTAGAAAAAATCTCTACCACACTTCAGTTAATGCCAGGAATATAAGATTACAAAAATTTATATGAATTTTATCTTGCCAGTGTCACGTAAGCTTATATATCAATGCATCCCTCCATTTTCTGAGCCGCCTATCCTCACAAGGATCGCGGGAGTGCTGGAGCCTATTCCAGCTATTTTCGGGCAGGAAGCGATGTACATCCTGAACTGGTTGCCAGGCAATCACAGGGCAAATATAAACAAATAACCATTCACACTCACATTCACACCTATGGGTAATTTAGAGTCTTCAATTTCCCTACCATGTGTGTTTCTGTCATGTGGGAGGAAATGGAAATGCCCGAAGAGCAGGCACAGGGAGAGCATGCAAACTTCACAAAGGAAAGGCTGGGATATGCCCGAAGAGCAGGCACAGGGAGAGCATGCAAACTTCACAAAGGAAAGGCTGGGATTTTAAACACTGTCCTCAGAACGGCAGATGCTCTAAAAAAAGGTCCACCATGCCGTCATTTTTATATCCAAGACAGCAGGTGGAAAGGAAGTAAGGCTAGAGGTTTAGGGGGAGGGTTTAAATTTTACCATGGAGTATTTTAGGAAGAGAAATGGAGTAGGGGTTATTTTAAAGGAAGAGGTGGTTAAGAATGTCTACGAGGTGAAAAGAGTATCAGATCAAGTGAGGAGGCTGAAACTTGAAATTATCATGTGATTTCCGGCTATAACCAACAGCTAGGATGTGACCAAGAGTTGAAAGAGAAATTCTGGAAGGAATTAGAGAAAGTAGTTCTGATCAACACAGACAAAGAGAATTCTGATTGGTAAAGATTCTAACAGACATGTTAAAGAAGTAAACAGGGGTGATGAAGAAGTGATGTGTAAGTACGGCATCCAGTAAAGAAACTTTGAGGGACAGACAGTGGTGGACTTGAAAAAAGGATGAATATAGCAGTCGTGAATACTTTTTTCCAGAAGAGGTAGGAACATAGAGTGACCGACAAGAGCGGAGCTAGAAACCCGCAGGTGGATTACAGGTTGTGCAATGTCATCTGAAAGAGGTGACTGACTGTAAGTTAGTGGTAGGGGAGAGTGTAGCTCGACAGTATAGAATGGTGATGTGTAGGATGACTCTGGAGGTGGGGAGGAAGATTAAGAAGACAAAAGTACACAAGAGAACCAAGTGGTGGAAGCTTAAAAAAGAAGAATGTTGTGTGACAGGCTCTCGACGGACAGAAGTAACTCCCGGAAGACTGGACTACTACAGACAAAGTGAACAGAAAGACAGGCAGGAGAGTACTTGGTGTGTCTTCTGGTAGGAAAGGGGAGGAGGAGACTTGGTGGTATAACCTCAAAATACAGGACGTCATAAAAGCAAAGAGGATAGCGAAGAAGAAGTGGGAAACTGAAATGCGAAAGGAATACATTGAGATAAAACAGAGGGCAAGGGGAGAGGTGGCGAAGGTTAAACAAGAGGCATATAATGACATGTACACCAGGTTGAACACGAAAGAAGGAAAAAAGGATGTCCACAGGTTGGCCAGACAGAGGGAAGGAGATGAGAAGGATGGGCAGCAGGTTAGGGTGATTTAGGATAGAGATGGAAATGTGTTGACTAGTGCCAGTAGTCTGCTAAATAGATGGAAAGAAAACTTGGAGAAGTTGATGAATGAAGAAAATCAGGGTGAAAGAAGAGTAGAAGAGACAAGTGTGATGGACCAGGAAGTGGCAACAATTAGTAAGGCGGTAGGTTTTTGACCAACTAATTCAAAGGAAAACTAGCGGGTGAGAAGATCCCTGAAGAATGGAGGAAAAGGGTGCTAGTTCCCATGGTTAAGAACAAAGGCGATTTGCAGAGCTGTAGGAACTATAATGAAAAGAAGTTGAGGAGCCACACAATGAAGTTATGGGAAAGAGTGGTGGAGGCTAGACTCAGGACGGAAGTAAGTACCTGCGAGCAACAATATGGTTTCATGCCTACCAAGAGTACCACAGATGGATTGTATACCTTGAGGATTCTAGTGGAAAAGTAGAGCGGTAAAAAGGAGCTACATTGTGTCTTTGTAAATCTTCAGAAAGCCTATGACAGAGTACCAAGACAGAAACTGTGGTACAGCATGCATATGTCTGGTGTGGCAGAGAAATGTTTAGAATAGCACAAGACATGTAGGAGGGCAGCAGAACAGTGGTGAGATGTGCCGTAGGTGTGACTGAAGAATTTAAGGTGGACGTGGGACTGCATCTGGGATTAGCTCTGAGCCCCTTCCTGTTTGCTGTGGTAATGGATAGGCTGACAGATGACAGATCCAGATGACTGTTATCTGCAGCAAAAGCAGGGAGCAGGTGGTCTAGCCAAAGTAAAACAGAATATATGTGCGTGAATGAGAGGGGTGGAGGAGGCAGAGTGAGGTTCCAGGAAGAAGATATAGCAAGAGTGGACGACTTCAAATTCTCGGGGGTCAACAATCCAGAGCAATGGTAAGTATGGTAAGGAAGTGAAGAAACAGGTCCAAGCAGGTTGGAACAGCTGGTGGAAGGTGTCTGGTGTGTTATGTGACAGAAGAGTCTCTGTTAGGATTTCAGGCAAAGTTTATAAAACAGTTGTGACGCCATGATGTTTGGATTAGATATGGTGGCAATGAAGAGACAACAAGAGGTAGCAGAAATTAAGATGTTGAGGCTCTCTCTAGAAGTGAGCAGGTTGGATAGGATTAGAAATTAGCTCAATAGAAGGACACCCAAAGCTGGATGTTTCGGAGACAAGGTTCTAAAGAGCAGACTTCGATGGCTTGGACATGTCCAGGGCGAGAGAGTGACTGTATTGGTGGAAGGGTGCTTCCCCCCCGATCAGAACCAGAGTTGTGTTCTGTTACTGGACTTCTGTCCTCACCACGGTTTGCCGATATTGAACACCATGTTCAGGCATAAGGGTGTCCACATGTGCACCTGGCACCAGGACACCCTAGGCCGCATTGACTTTGGAGTCGTGTCATCGGACTTGCGACCGTATGCCTTGGAGACTCAGGTGAAGAGGGGCAGAGCTGTCAAGTTGGCTCCTATGGTGGGGGAAGATACCAGTCCAACGTGGGAGGCCCAAACGTATTGTGGGGATCTGCTCCGCTTTGAGAGGAGCCAGATGAGGTAGCTGGGGCATCTGATCCGTCTGCCCCTGGATGCCTCCCTGGAGAAGTGTTCCGGGCATGTCCCACCAGAAAGAGACCCCGGGGACAACCCATGACACGCTGGAGGGACTATGTCTCTCGGCTGGCCTGGGAATGCCTCAGGATCCCTCCGGAAGAGCTGGAAGAAGTGGCGGGTTAAAGGGAAGTCTCGGTATGACCCAACCCAGAGAAGCGGTAGAAAATGGATAAATGGATATACATATTTATAAAATCGACATCTACCAGGAAATTTTAAAGCACTTCATGGATCTCTCTGCGAAAAGGCTGTATGGAGATGTTGCTTTTATTTACCAGCAGACCACAATGGCAAAGACACAAAAACCTAGTTCAATGACCATGGTGTTGCTGTTCTTGACTGGTTAGCCAACTCTCCTGATGTGCACCATACAGAAAACCTATAGGCTATTAACAAGAAGATGAGAGACAACAGACCTAATAATGGTAACATCCAGATGCAAATGATATGAAGGCAGCTATGAAAGCAACCTAGGCTTCCATTTGACCTACGCAGTGGCACACTGACCCAGGAATTCATGCAAATGGAGATCCAACCAAATCTTCAGTCTACAGCAATTAATATTTTCAGATTCCAGACATCTGTGCTTAAAATGTGCTTTTAATGAGTCTTATGTAAAAGTAAGTAAGGAAGTAAGTTTCTTTCGGCTTGTCCAGTTAGGGGTCGCCACAACGTAACATCTCAGATGAAGGTGATACTGTCATTTTCTTGAATGCTGAATTTTAGGCTTTCATCTTATGTAAGCCGTAATCATCAAAATTACAAGAAAGCTTGAAATATTTCATTCGAAGTGGAATAAATCTATACAAAGTCAGTTTCACTTTATGAATGAATGACAAAAATGTTTGAATTTTTCTAAATATGTACTTTTTATTTATCTCTCCACTTAAAACATCCTATTTTAGAGAAGCAGGGACATCATGGAGCAATATTTCCTCAATGTCTGGTTACGATTGATGCGTCACAGAGCACATGAAACTGAAGCAACAAATGGAAAAATATATATAAACTTTCCTATTCAGACTGTATGTACGTTTCTGTGTTAGATTCTGATTGTGGGGTATGTGAGTGTCTGTGCTGTACCAGAGAAGATGTAATTATAGCCTGTCCGTCCATAGAGCTCCCCCCAGCCTGCCAGAGTAGATGAACGACAAATGTGCTGCAGTGAGGGAGAAAAGCAAAGTGGTGACTTAAAACAAAATGTAAAATAATCAAAATAGTGCCCCTGGTGTTAAAATTCTTTCCTATTCATTGTCAAGAAATACTTGAGTTTTACATTTCTTTTATCCAACCGTGTGCATAGAACAATAAGAATCTACCTGAATTGCCTGATAGAAGAACACAAAGTTACCGCTTGTGTGTGTGTAGAAGAAAACAGCGCAAGTTTTTGGTGACCTCAAAGCAGGACGTAGCATGACACACAAGAATGCAAAATATATATTTTGAATTGAGAAAATTTAAATATCTTCCCAAAAAAGGTCAGCTTTTTCTGATGTCTCCCAGTGGATTTGTATCGCATGGAGCAGGCTGAAAGAATCTACTTGCACTAACGGATTACAAGACTGTACTGCTAGGCTAGGAAGTTAAGCAGTAACTCAAGATGAAATTACATTGAGAGCGACAGAGAGCCTGAAATGGTGTGTGACGGAGTCTTTCTGAGACTCTTCAACTGCGATCTTGAAGATGAAGATTTTAGTGGTTTCTGTGAACATGAGGAGAATGAAATAAAAACAATGACTTTTCTGTTATGTTTGAGTCGTTTCACTGCTGTGTTGCAGTCACTGTTTGGAAACAATTTATGTAAATTTAAACAAACCTTTACAAAGTCTTTCTGTATGAATATCTAATTTCACAATGTACCAGTACATATGTATTTCAAAAAAAAAAAAAAACACTACAGATTTGGTGCATCTTATTATCCGGTGCGCGCTGTCATCCGGAAAATACAGTAATCGATCCCATCCCTTAATTAAAAAATAAGGACATTATTTCACACTGACAGTGCAGAAAATGCACAAACAAATGATGATTCACTTTGTGGTTTCAGCTCTAACAGAAAATAGGCAAAAATGTGGATAATCACTTCCCAAAGTAAAAGATGTTTGCAAAAATCTTATTTTGATGGAACACAATGACTGCTTTATTATTATTATTATACAGTGATTTATTATTATCATACATATTTCGACTTTATTGTTTATTTTTTATTGTCGTTGATATTATTGTTTTTTTCTGGGCACTCTGGTTTCCTCCCACATCCCAAAAACAAGCAACATTAATTAGACACTCTAATTTGCCCCTAGGCGTGATTGTAAGTGCGGCGTTTGTCTTTATGTGCCCTGTGATTGGCTGGCAACCAGTTCAGGGTGTACCCCGCCTCCTGCCTATTGACAGCTGGGATAGGCTCCAGCACTCCCCACAACCCTTGTGAGGTTAAGCGGCAAAGAAAATGGATGGATGGATATTTATTGTTGAGAAGCTGAAATACAAAGAATTGACAATTTTATGTTATGCTGTCAAAACAAAAAAGTTAGATTACATTGATAATACATGTCAATAAATTGTTGCACCTTTAAAACACGTTACCGTACACACTAAGTCTCAGTGTTCGTTCCTAAGAAGTGCATTTAATACTGTAAGCCGCTGTAACCTTATACACAGCAAAACTCAGATTTATTTCCCAAAAGTTCGATAAAAATAGTACTTTTTGCGTGAATCTTTTAGATTAAATAGAAATGTAGTAAAATACTAAATACAACTGAACTTTAACTGTACCATTTGTGTTCTATATTAATCGAGGTTTTCATTCATTCTGCTTGATTTAATTAGTTTTAAACGTGTTTATTTCATTTATCCATCCATCCATTTTCTGAGCTGCTGATCCTCGGGAGGGTTTGCGGGAGTACGGGAGACAAACCCAGCTGTCATCAGACAAGAGGCAGGGTACACCTTGAACTGGTTGCCAGCCAATTCACAGGTCACACGGAGACAGACAACAGTCGCAATCTCACCTACGGGCTATTTAAAGTCTCCAACTAATGCATGTTTTTGGGATGTGGGAGGAAATAAGAGTGGCCAAAGAAAACTCACACATGCCGCAGTGTTTATTTCAATTGTATTTAATTCAGTGATTGTTTTGCTTACCAAAAGAGTAAGCCCTTGTACCGGTACCTGTAGCACACTTTATAGAGAATCACTGACATACATTCTATAAGAAGCCTATTCTTGGATTCAGTCAACCTGAAACATTTAATAAACAACAGACAAGGAAGAAGGAAGAGTTCTTAAGATTATTTTACTCACGAGGAGAATGGACAGAAATATACACAGTTAAAATCTTCTACCGCCCTGAAGCACACTATGCCAAGTTTTCCCTTTTTACTTCTTTAGGATGGTCTCTATTTACACAGCCTCTCGGGAGGGGAGGAGGAGCACACAACAGCAACGCAGATGCGTCTCCTCGGCGTCGAGATGCCCAAAAGCCAACCACAAAATGCCCCAGTCGCTCTCTTCTAAGATCAGGGCAGTTCGTGTCTCGCAGCTGTAGCAACTTGGGGTCATGCTCAATCTTGCGCTGTGTCCTCTTCACTGACAATTTCAAATTCCTTGCCTTGCACTTCAAAAACACGCCCTACTATATCTATATCTATATATATATATATATATATATATATATATATATAGAGAGAGAGAGAGAGAGAGAGAGAGAGATATTTAAGTAAGAATGTCAAACATGCCATCCCTCCTGTTGAGACGTGTTACACCATGACTAACTATAGTAGCCCATGAGTATAGACTTTTTTGGTACGATAGGTTTGTTGCTTGGTCAAACATAGATGTCATCTTGTAATGTTGCGCGATTTTTCTTACAAATATCTTGTTCAGCTTTGGGTCTTTATTGTTGCATGTCTTTTTATGTGCCTTTAGATTTCTAAGGTCCGTGGCAGCTGTACTGCTCCTAGTAGTTTTGATAAGAGTTCTGCCTATGTAACTGATTTGCCTGCTGATGTTATCGGACATCTATTCTTCTAATATTGTGCAAAGATGTGTACTGTGGCAAATATTGACTTTGTAAATCGTAACATTCTTTCTTATTATTTTACACGCTTCTGTTAACAGAACACTAATTCTGCTGGCCGAGCTGAGTAATTTGATGGTAACTGTTCATTTTTTATTCCAGTGTTTTTAGTCACTACTGCATAATCGGTTTGTGTTTTCCCCAGTTCTTTTATTCTTAGATGACCCATCTACAAGTAGCACTTCTCTTTCTAAAGGCTGATCTCTCAGATCACTTCTGCTTTTGGCTGTTCTTTTTGCTAACTCTTGACCATCATGTTTTGCGCCATCCTCAGGAAATGGTATCAATGTGATTGGTTTCATCTTGTCTCCACGTTGCTGCACTAAAACAGAGGTCATAAAATGACCTTTACAATCCAGCACCTGTATAAAGGTTTTGCTATAATCTGGCAAGGCTAGAGTCGTGCTTGACACTAAAACGTGTTTTATTTCACAAAAAGCTTTTTCTATTGTGGAAATTACATTCGTGGGTTTGAGCGTTAAGTTGCTGCTGATACAGAAAAAGATGCGGAAATTATGCACATTGTCGAAATTACATTCTCCGTGCGTTGAGACGTTCTCCATGCGTTGGCTTAACACAAACTGAAACTTCAACGTGACAGTGACACTAAGTGGAATTATATATACTACACAGCCCCAAACATATCGTTTTCAAAGCCTGCACTGAAAAGAAAGGTTGGTGGTGAACACAGACAATTTCAGGAAAAGTGGGAAATGCAATTTTTTTCTGTTGCACACAGAGGCACTCAGACGTGTCTTATTTGCATAGAGTTGTGGTGCACACGGAACATAATTTGAAACATTATTAAACAACTGGACATGCTGAGGAGTATGCCAAATACCAGGGAGATGACAGAGCCAAACAGGTTGCCAATCTTAAAACATGTCTACTGAGATGACATTTCTTTAAAAAAACAACCAAAGTGAATAATGCAGAAGCCGATGCTTGCTACTTGGTCAGTGCAATGGAATGTGATTTTGTCAAAAAGTCCATATAATAGGCTGCAGATATCTTTCCAGAAAAGAAAGCCTTTCTGCCAACATCATGGCAGAGCACATGTCTGACCTGTCGAGTTACATTTATGATCAACTGTGTGAGAGTGCAAAATGTTTCACTGTATACTCATTGCGCTTGATGAGACCACAAACGTCACAGACACTGCTCAGGTTGCAATTTATGTCCGTGGTGTTGATGACAATTTTGAAGTGTGAGGGAGGAATAGCTCGAAATAATTCCAATGCATGGCCCAGGAAATATTTCACCAGTTGTGTGATGGCATTGAGAATTCCGGTCTGCCACGGAAGAGGTTTATTGGAATAACAACTGATGGACCGCCATCAACGACAGAAATGAAAAATGTACTGTACACTTGTTACAAAAAAAATCTGGAAGAGGAGTGTGTGGAGGAGGCCATAGCTCTGCACTGCATTATCCCTCAGCTAGCCCTTTGCAGGAGGTGCCTGAAGTGGGACAATGTGACGTCTGTCATTGTGAAATGCATCAACAGGATTTTAGACTTTCATGGCAGTATGACAGAATGACTGTATATACTCTATGTACAGATGTGCTCATAATGTTCCATACCCTGGAAGAATTTGTGAAGTCTCATTTTGTTTTTCTAAAATACAAATGATACCTGAACAACAAACACTATGAATGTTATTTTGTTCTTTTCTGATATGCTTGAGAGCTTAATTTGAATCCCATTAAAATAAATTTGTGTTTTGTGTTTTTCCTGGCCTTTCATGTTGTCTTGAAAGAATTGTCCGCATCTTACAAATTCTACCCGGGTAATCAAACATGAGTACAACTGTGTGTTTTCACATTTATGAAATAAAAGTAGGACTGTAAATTTAAAAATAAGAGCAAGTAAATAAAAAGTATGTTTACATAAGGTGACTAACATCAGAATAATAATTTTTAAAGAAAAAGAATACAGTCATCCCTCGTTTTTCACGGTTAATGGGGACCAGAACCCCTGCGAAATGTGAAGAAGTAGGTCTGCCGCCCACCACCACCACCAAACCTCCATCCTCAACCACCGCCCACCCCCCACACACAACCCAGGAATTTTCATGTAATTGTATCTGGGTAAAACCTTTGTTAATCTTTCCTACCACGCTCACCTGATTCTAGTCGGAAACGCAGGGGAGATGTACGTACGCATGCACGCAAGTACACGGTGAAGGAGAGGCTCATAGAGGGTTTAAGTTCACTCACCTGCAGCAATGCAACATGATAATCGTAAACATGGTCCTTGAAGAAGCACTTGTAGCTCTGCTCTTCCAAAAAAGGCCTTTTTCATCCACGTTAAAAACGTGCTCCCGCTATCTAGGAAACTCTTTCTCCACGTACTGATGAGCAGCACCCTACAAAAGCACATTTTTGAGGCTGTATGTTTTTTTTTATTTTTTTGAACAAGGCTTTTCTGGTCAAAAAGCTTCATCCTCGAGTGTGAGAAACACAATGGTGAAAAGTGCCATGTCCGGAGCCCTGGAGGACACCCCACTAGGACCCCGCGCCATTTCCTGCACAAAGGGATTGATTCTTCCCAATGTGTCCCAAAAGGATAAAAGTTCTCCCAAATACGAGCAGATTTCTCTCCCCTCTACTTTGTAATAATGGATTAATTTTTCTGAGCACCATGTTTAACCTCTCTAATTTGAAACATCGACATTTCATTTGAAGTGAGAAATGTCAAGAAACAATCCATGCCATGATCATGAGAAATTTAAGAAAAAATGAGAAGAAAAAAGTGATTGAAATCCATCAGTTTGGAAAAGGTTACTTGCCATTTCCAAGGCTTTGGGGCTCCCGCGAACAACTGTCAGAGCCATTATCCACAAATGGAGAAAACTGGGAACAGTGGCAAACCATCCCAGGAATAGAGAACAAAGTAAAATTACTTCAAGAATGCGACGACGACTCATCCAGCAGGTCACAAAAGGACCTTGAACAACAGCTGAAGACCTAGAGGGTCCGCTGGTCTCAGCTGTCAGTGTTTGTGATTCTACCTTAAAGGGCCACAGTCATGAAATGCATAATTTTTAGTATGTTATTAATAAAAAAACGGCAGCCGACATGGACCCATGTGTTTGTCACCACAAAACATGATTTTGACGTATACAGCTTTTTGTAACTCCTGCCATGAAAATCCTCTTGAGGGGTTTGTTTTCGAGAAGAAGCAGGAAGTGACATACAAGGCAGGACCGCCCTCAAGTGGACTGGTTTGTTTCTTAGTTTTACCTCCGGGAAGGTAGCTCGTTGTTCCTTCGTGTTAGCCAAAATGCCAGCTCGTTGCATTGCTGGACATTGCTTGAACACTCGGGAGGATAGATTTACCCCTCATAAGTTTGCAAGAGACCTGGTTAGTCGTGAAAACGGATTGCACGGGTGCAGAGGACGAGAAATGACAGGTAGCTGTGTGTATACAGTTTCTAAAAAAAATAATAGTTTGGGGCGGACAACGCAATCGGTCTCTCATAACGTAACAAAAGATCCGCGTATGTATGACAGGCGTGCTCAATGTAGCGATGTACGCGTCGGACAGCATCAGGCTTGCCGGCAAAGGCTGCTGCATCGCCTCGCCAACGAAGGAAGAACGCTGCTGACAATGCCGCACTCAGCCGCGTGCGACGACAACGCCATACAGCGCCCCGGGTCGACAGTGTTTTTCATTGCGGACGGCGTCACCTATGAACAACGCCGTAAAGCTGCCCGGCTCGGCTCCATGATAAGCCACCTCAGCACCGAAAATGAGCCACACTGGCCGGCTGTGATGGCTCATCTCCGCCACGGAAGTGGATCAAACGGGGAGGCGGTTTGGCCGTGATCCCATATCATTTGAATATGGCTTGAAACAATACGGTAATATTGCCCCGATAACTTCATTCGGTTGTGTGGTGTTCTCTTCTTTGAAAAGAGCTTTGTGTTAGTCTTCCATAGTAGATCCACCGCGTGTTTTCATTGGTGAATGTCCGGGTTGACGGACAGGGGATGCAGCCAATGTGGCGACCACTTGGATGTCGTCGAATGACACTTCTGTACATACAGCAAAAACTCGGCAACTTCCACGAATAATCCAGCCTAAATTTCGCTCCTCCATGACGCAAAAAGAACATAGTTGAGATGTGTGGAATTCAATTGACGGGGTCTGACCAACGGCTTCGATTTCACATCGAAAGCTGGAGCCGACGTGCACAGTATCAAAGCAAGTACAATGGCGTTAATATTTTATCTGTTGGAGTCTGTGAAAGCACAAACACATAAATGCTCGTTCTTTTGTGACAGCTCTCCTGTACAGTAGCTGTTTTGCAGAATCCGTGGGTAAAAGAGGCAAATAAAGCCGGATATTGGTTGAACCCTCCCTTCCAGGTTTGCTGGTCCTATAGAATTGTCCATAAACAAGGCAGTACAAAACTGCTTAAATTGTTTGGAAATTTAATGTGCTGATATGAAATGTTTAAATTGGTTTGTGGCCAATGGCCAATAACGTTTCCTTCCAGGTCTGGCAGCGTTATCGGGACCCATCCCCACCCCTACCAAAATCTGTGCTTTAAGAAGGTAATACAGGGGCAAAGGAAAGATGAGGAGTTTCCTCTAGTAAGTTGTACCTTGCCATTGTAGAGAATGACTGGACAAACGAACCTCCCTCTGCATCGGGCCAGTTTACTCCGGTTCACCAAATCCTGTAGTTTACTGATCTGCACAGTGCTCTCAAACCTACAAAGACAAACCTGGTCACCAAATCAAAGTGCACTTGACAGAAGCATGTCACAGACATTAAGACACCTGTTTTAAATTGTGTGCCATTATTTCTCATTGAAAATATTGCCTGGAGAGTCAATTAAGGTTTTTGTGAAAGTTTTCTGGTGAGCTTTCATAGATCTCAGACAATACTGTTAAATTGACAATTGTCAGCAAACTGACTTTGTTCATCACCAGAATCAACAGTTCCAATATTGCTCGCTGCTATTTCATGCATTATTTTAGTAATCATGGCCAGTTAGTAAGAACTTTTGAATTTAACTTGAAATATTCATGAGGTCAACTCTGCGATGAAATGAGCTCCTGTTACAAATCATTCACTGTCTTGTCCAATCTTAGTGTGATCAACAGGGATCAAACTTTGAACAAAGAATCACATTTGCACTCAAGTGAAAAAAAAAGGAAGGAATGACATCCAAAAGAGAAATTGGAGTAATTTCTTGTGTATACTGTGGACCCAAGTAAAATATGAACCCTCAAAGTTGACCTAAAAATTATGGAAAACCCATCTACCTATATAAATGCATTTTTACAATGTATGATTTTGCACATATATGATCAAAACATGAAGTATTATTTGTCTTTTTTTCAAGCAATTATTCATTATAATCACTTGAACACTCAATAGTTTATTTTTCATATATGGGAAAACATACTGTTGTCCTCATGTTTGATTACCAAGGAAGAATGTAAGATGTATAGAATTATTTAAAGAAAACATGAAACAGACAAAACACTTCAAATTTTATTTTAATGACATCCTGATTAAATTGTCAAAGATTTCAGAAAAGGATAATCATTAAAGAAAACAATCATAATGAAATTTATTATGGTTATTGTTTGCTCATCAGTTGTATTTAAAAAACAATATTTAACAAATTCTGCCTGGGTATATAAAACATATGAACAAGTCGACATACATGGAGTCATATGTAACCCAGTCATATTGGAATGAAAGTGTAGGCATCTTTTTTTCAAAATGTCTAGGTTGCAAATTAAAGTATACAGGTTTTAACTTTAGCGGTATACTAGAATGAAAGTGTACACCATTTTCATAACCTTTAGGCGGCAGGGCCATATTGGAATGAAAGTACATTGCTCCCTTTTTATTCACGGGGGGAACATTCCTTACCCGCAGCAAATCCTGACAACCCACAAATAATTGATGCAGTTTTAAAATGCCCATGTATTATAAGTACTGTATTTTTGTGATTATAACCCGCATTTAAAAGTATTACATTTTCTCAAAAATGGACACAGGAGGTGCTCTTCGCATGCTTTGCAGCACTAAGGATGTAAATAGTACTTAAACTGCATGTTGAGTGACAACTATTTCTTCAGTCATCGTTATTTTTGTTTTATTTGCTAGTGATGTTATTCTGTTTGCTGCAGTGTGATCATTTTAATTTCAATATAACACCGTGAGTGTGAACAATATGTTGACAAACAACTTGCCTACACTGTCAGTGTGTGAGGGAATGTAACTTCTGATTACATACAGTGAAAAAAATATGTATTTGAACACTGCTATATTCCAAGTTCTCCCACTTAGAAATCATGGAGGGGTCTGAAATTTTCATCGTAGGTGCCTGTCCACTGTGAGAGAGATAATCTGAAAAGAAAAATCCACAAATCACAATGTATGATTTTTAATAATTTATTTGTGTGATACATCTGCAACTTGCTCTTTTGGATGCACAATCGATCAACCTTTCTCCTCATCATCATGTCAACCAACTCCTGAGCTTTTCCTGTCATAGTCCCAACATTCAAAGTCCCTACCCTGAGTTGTAGGCTCTGTGCATTGCTCATCTTCTTCTGCCAAGGAATCCACTTTCCTCCTCCTCTTATTTGTCTTCGACCTACAGTAGCTGAATTTCCACCGGCCCCCGGCAGGTTAACGGTGCTGGGGGCGGGCATTGTTAACCCATGCCACAACCAATCCGGTATGGTATTCTTTAGATGAACACTCAATATTTGTTTGGCACAATTTTACACCAGAACACCAGATGCCCTTCCTGACACAACCTTCTGCATTTATCCAGGCTTGGGACCGGCCTACAGATGCACTGGCTTGTGCCCCCATATGGCTGCATTCCATCCATTTACTGAGGCACTTATCCTCACAATGGTCGCGTGAGTGCTGGAGCCTACCCCAGCTCTCATCGAGCATGAGGCAGAGTAAACTCTGAATTGGTTGCCTGCCAATCACAGGGCACATAGAGACAGACAACAATCGCACTCACAATCACACATTGGGGCAATATCGAGTTTCCAATTAATGAAGGAAACCAGAGTGCCAGGAGAAAAGCCAGGGAGGCACAAGGAGAACATGCAAATTCCACACAGGCGGGGCTGGGATTCAAACCCCGGTCCTCAGAACTGTGAGGGGAATGTTGTAACCAGTTGTAGCACATTGTTCTGCCAATACATATTTTTACACCTTTAAAATAGTTTTGTTAATAAATTTCATGCAGTCCACTGTTGTTTCAGAAAATTTCATTTTATTCATTAAGTCAACAGATTTTGAACTCTTACAAAAAAAATAATTGCAGAGTTGAAGGTATGTTTCAAATTAATTAAAAGTTTAATTTAAATTATCGATCTAGCAAGCAAAAATAACATGAGCCATTATCCTTTGGGCTTTTGTGGAGTGTAGTGGAGCCTTGAAGTGAATTTAAAAATACTGTAAGCTCTGTAATTATGAGTGTACCCCTTTAAGAGCATGGGGGGGAAGTAAGGTAGACAAGGGGGAGCAGCTTGTTGTTCTTCAAGAGTTCGGTGTGCTGCCAGAGTGTTAATTAAAAAAAAAGCAACAAAAAAAAACCAGTGGTGAATTCCTGTTCCTCATTGCCAATTGCTGAGGGTATTACACTACAGTGGTACCTCGGTTTTCGAAAGTCTCAGTTTTCGTACAAATCATTTTTCGAACGAAAATCTCGAGAATTTTTTGTTTTGGTTTTCAAACGAAAATCGGTATTCGAAAGCCCCGACCAGCTGACCCACAACAATGTGTTATTGTGCTTTCGAACGCAACCCCAAAAAAAACAGAAACGAGGTGTCGCGTGCGGTCCAGTTGACCCATACACTCCTCTGCAAGCGGACATGTCGTGACTTTTCTTCCAATTGAGCAACATTAAACCCCAATCATGGCTCCAAAGAAGGCAACTGGAACTGCTGGTGCTGAAAAAAGGAAAGTGGTGTGTAAAACTGTCGACTTCAAGAAGGATTTGATAGCCAAATACGAATCTGGTGTGCGTGTTTCTGAGCTTTCAAAGAAGTATGGCATGGCGAAATCGACGATCAGCATTATTCTGAAACACAAGGATCCCTTCAAAGCAAGTGATGTTGCTAAAGGAGCAACTGCGTCGACCAAGCAGAGGACACAGGTATTGGAGGAAGTGGAAAAGTTGCTTCTTATTTTCGTGAACGAGCAGCAGTTAGCTGGGGATAGTGTTGGCGAGGAAGGGAGATGTCGTCTGATGAGGCTGAAGGCAGGAAGGATGTCTCAAGTGCCGATATAAAAGCTATCTGCGCTAAATGGAACGACACCCTAACAAAACAGAATGTTGCAGAGCAGTGCAAAATTTCAATGATGTTTTTATGAGCCACTTCAGGAAGGTGCTCAAAAGATGGCAGAAACAGTCTCCATTAGATTCTTTCTTTGTTAAAAAGGGACAAGTCACCCCCACCGAAGACATTTGAAACAGTTGTTTTGTATTGCTTTTTTCTTTTGTTCCATTTACCCTATCTCTAGTTGCAAGTTATTATTTTTTTTGTACGTCACGTACTTTTGGTGCAAATAAAAACAATTTGTTTTTTCCCCTCGTTATTGCTTGTTTAAAGTTATTTTTTTAATAAAAAAAAGTTTACAAGGCTGGGGGCCGAGTCGCTACAGATACGGCATTGCACTCCCAGCCTAGCATAGTCTACTGCTAAACCATACATTTTAAGAAAAAAATAAATATAGTTCTTCAATTAATTAATTATACAAAGTATTTAAACTATACATGTATTTTTACTACGCAGTTTATTATCAGCAAAAGCTAAAAAAAACACTTTGAAAAAACAATTTCTTCAGCTTGGAAAGCATTATTTCATTTTCCATTCATTGTAATGGGAAAACGCATGTTTCAGTTTTCAACCGGCCTTCTGGAACGGATTGTGTTCGAAAACTGAGCCACCACTGTACAATGGAAAAAGAGAGCACTATTTCACTGAACAATAAAAATAAAAATCGGTAAAATAACTGGCTGAGGCGGCACGGTGGAGAAGCTGTAATGTATTGGCCTCACAGTTCCGAGGTCCAGGGTTCAATCCCGGCCCCGCCTGCGTGCAGTTTGCTTGTTCTTCACATGCGATGAAGAAGAAGAGGGTACTTCAAGTGAATTCGACACTGATACACTACCAACAATCCACCGAATTCACAGTATGTTGAAGAACATCAGTGCACATTCCCGAAAGCTTGTTGCTGAGAGAGTAATAGAAGCAAAATAAGAGGGTGCAGTCATTACGCATGCCACGGACTCCACTACCAGAAAGGTAGTTGCACCAGCAAGCTTGCATATCAATAAAGTTGAGTATGTTCCTCTTCCCACCCTCGGTATTGCTACAGAAACCACTGAAAATACAGCAGACGCAATAGCAGTTGACTTTAAGCTTCTAGAAGTTGCATCTGGAGATACAGCAGAGGAACTCTACAAAGCTGTAGATGTTCACATGACTGACTCCACTGGTCACAACAAAGGTGTGGCGGCTGTACTGGCAATTAAGTTCAACTGAGATGAAACAGCTGGACAAATCTTTTGTGATAGTCTGACAACACTTGGATTTGATCGTGGTATGTCCAAAGTTGTCAACAGTATTGAGGATAAGATGGGAATGAAAAACCTATTCAATGGTTTCCTTTTCGACCTGGATATTGACCAAAGAAAAGATACAGTCTCATGACAACTGTCTCCTGGGCACTGAATCTCTTTGGACCAGACAACATTCAAAAACCATGGAACTACTATAAGGATTTCAAAGTCTTCATGTAGCAGAAAGCCAAGCCAACTCATCCATTTCTAATGAAGGATGCCCGTTTTGGTGCGCTTTCAAAATCATGTGTTATCATGTGCCATCACTGGGATGATTTCAGGAGCTTCCTGAGTAGCTATGAGTACATTACTAACAAGCTCGCCTGCCTTGTTCGAGATGCGTTAGCTCTTGAATATGTCAAAGTGGTTATTGCTGTTGTTGCTGCCTTTGGCTTGCACTTTGTTGCTCCATTTCATGCAAAGACTATTTCAAGCAAAGCAACAGATACAAGCCTTGCAGAATTCTTTGCATCACTCCACAGTGATCTCCAGAATACAGAATTTGATGAATTCTTCTGGTTCCAGCAACCTACTTTCAGTGGAATTTCTCAGATTCTCTTTGATCCAGTCAAGGCAAACTACAAGGTTGATGAAGTCAAATCTGTCAAAGAGATGGCAACTACACATACCAAAGAATGTGTATCTTTGGCAAACAGAATTCTTACCAAAATGGCTGATGTCTTTGGCATGCAGAGGGGCAAATATTATGATTTTGGAGCATATGAGAAAGAATATCCAGTGTTTGAACAGGCCCAGAATATCGACAAGGCTCCTGTTCACGACTTGCAGTTGGAAAGGCAGGGTGGAGATACAGATCAGCGGCTAAAGAAGAAGCCTCTTGTGGCAATATACTAAAGCTGACTAAAGACTTGCGCCAAAAAGATGCTTCAAGTTATTTCTGTAAAATTGTCCCAGTGGTCAAGATTATGGATAATATTACTGCAGACTGGAACAAACGCCAGCAGGATCTTAAGAGTTGTTGGTCTTAGTAAGAAGGAAGCTAATCTGCTGCACGTTGAGAACAGAAAACTAAATATTTTGGACAGACTGAAGAACCAAGGCGGACCATTTACAGCAGCTGAACATGTTGATGAGTACCTTCAGAATACAGCAGATGACCTAAAGACAAAGACCAAGAGAATGAAAGACAAAGTAACATATGCCAGAGATACCTTAGTGTCACTACCCAGAACAAGCCATGTCTTCAGGATGTTTAACACTGAAGGTCGAAAGCGGAAGATGCAGACTCCTGAACAGTTTGGTGACAATCTTAAGGTTCTGTTAGGCAAGACCAAGGACAGATCTACAGTTACACTGTCAGACTTTTGTTTGGCCATGGAGCAACTTCCCTGACACTATATCCAATAGCTGAATGTGAATAGCCTGACATGTGTCAGACATACAAGGATGCATACTGAATATTTCTGCAAAATAACGACTTTAAGGATATCATCATGTATTTCATAAAATGAAAGTAGCCGCAAGAAGCAAAATGACAGAGATAAATAACATTTAGATATCTTCTTTATGTACAATAAAGGGTTATTTAATCTCATTCTCGGGAGTTTTTCCTCCAAAAAGGCATTTATAGGCTCCCCCTACTCTAAATTGCCCCAAGGTATGATTCCAACTGCGACTGTTGTCTGTCTCTATGTGCCCACCGATTGGCTAGCAACCATTTGAGGGTGTACCCTATCTCCTGCCCAATGACAGCTGGGATTGGCTCCAGGACTCCCGCGAACCTCGTGAGGATAAACGGCTCAGAAAATGGATGAAAATACTTTATTTTTTCCAAGATCATAATAATCTTACAATTTACAACTACAATTCAACAAACAAACAAAGACAAATAAAATGCTTTGTTCAGAAAGTTTTGATGTCGCTGGGCTTTCTGCGCAGACTGGCTGTCAAATCTGCCTGCTGACACATCAAGTGCTGTCAATTGTCTCTGAAGAAGGCGAATGTTGATCACCGAAATTGCACAAGGTTTTTTGAAAGACATTAAAAACTATGACTTAATAGGAAGGAATGATAGACGTTTTTGAGACAAATAACATACACTTCAATCAGACAATTATAAAGTATTTTCCAAAGCCACGCAGAGCCGCAACATAAGGATGAAAGAGCTGCATGTGGTGCCGGAGTGGTGGGTTGCTGACCCCTAGCACTTCATGGTGGAATACATTTATAAAATGTGAAAAAAAAAAAGAAAAAAATTTCCCCTCCACCTACGTATAATGCTCACTACTGACTTTTGACAATGGACCTTTCCGACCTATCAATCACTCGTACAATAATACCCAATCAGATAGCTGCATTGTCTTAACCCCTGGCTTGACACACCCCTCTCTCCGTATTGTCCCACAAGCAATGCTGGTTGTAAGTAGCGTACGCTTGGAGTTACGCTGATGTTACGAAGAAAATGTCCTCAGATGCGCTTGGGTAACGTGCAATTCTGATGAAAGATATCCTGCTCGGTTACAAGGGGCCCGGTTGATTCATTTTCCAAAGCCTAAAACACAGTTGACGAACTGTCTACGATGGATGAAGGCTCACAGAAGACCGGACGTACAACTAAATGTGGACAATATCAACAAACACAAGGCTGTATGTTCAGAGGGAAGTGAAGAAGAAGTACTGTATCTTCTCTTGAGTTTGATTGAATTATTATCAATGCTTTATACATTGCAGGAGAACAACTTTCACTTTGTTAGTCTATCACTGGCCTGCTGAATGAAGTGTGTAATGTTTTATGCCGAAGAGTCGGGTTAGGGATACGTAAATGCGTGATATGCAAGAGAAATGTCTATTTGCTTATTTGTATGACATCAGACCTTTAAGACAGAGGACTGGGTTCGATTACGAGCGAAGTCAAATGAATACACCCACTCACTTATAAAGACTACGATATTACTCGTGACTTTTCCAAGTAAAAAGTACTCACCATGCTTTACATGCGCAGTACAATTCCACTATTATATCCTGTTGGATTTCAATATGAAGTTTGTGAGTCGTCAAACTTTTTTTGCATCGATCGCCAACATTTCACTGTAACGCTAACATTGCGTCCTGCTCCGCCCAAAATCTTGTTTCCATGTACATATCCTTGCGTGAAATAGTTGAGACCTCTCTGTTGAGCTCTCTTGGACAAGTCTGACTCATTTGGCAAAAAACATACCCCAATTTTATCTAGAATACACGATAGAGAATCGACTTCAAACATGCTCTCGTCAATCATTTTGTTCGCATGTGGGACATGGCTAAGGGGGCGGAGCTTAAGGTCGCTCTCGGAAAGGTCCATTTGGCGGGGGAATACTCATACATAAAAAATTAAGGTATTACTCATTGACAGTGCTTTTTTTTTTTTTAGATGAAATTATATTCTACTGTACAGTACCAGATTGAAGTACTACCTGTCTCGGTCAACATCTGTGCATTCATATTCGAGGAAAACAATCCGGCGTGGGTAATGACCACAAACTTCACCATTGGAATTATGGATCACACTGTACTTGTAATCTTTGGCAAATAACTCCAGGGAGCAGGTTTCTATTTCCGCCATCTGCAAATAAAATAAGATAATGTATCATGATTAATGAGGGATTTGACAACTATGAAGGATAATCAGGTTGCTCCCATTGTATAAATATACAAATTCAAATTTGAAGTCACCATCCATTATTGCACAAAATTTTTACTTTGCGTAAATCAGGCAATAATTCAAGGAAATTCAAATACTGTAACATAATTGTGTGTGTGCGTGTGTAAAATGCAGTTCCTCTTAGACATATGTGACAACTGTACTGTTTTGCAACTTCATGTTGACAGCTGAACGACTGGGTTCCCAAAATTCTGTCCCACATCTTATCTTCTCTCCATGTTAACAATAGTTCTTAAAATCTAGTTTATTCTTTGTTGGCAATGAAGAATGACTTAAGAGTAAACTGAGTTGACAATGCACAGAATCTCCTCCACAGACCAGCATGGTGTTTAGCGACATTTGCCTCTGTAGCTTGACTCGGTATTAAGTCACGGTTAACTCTAGCTTGTACATAGCTGGGCCGGCAGAAATCCAGAGCATGCAGCAAGCTTTCTACCTTTGTAACTGAACAGCAGAAAGCAGCAAGGTTGGATGGGACTGCAGTTTGCACGAAGAGCTAGCATAATGATGGTTAAAGCCACACGGGTCCCACAATTCAACTTGACGTGCAAATTTAAATTATTGCCATAATAAAGATGTTCATTTATGTTTTTGTGTTACCATTAATTGAATGTGTTCATTATTTACCTGTCACATTGGTGGCTAATGATGCACCAACTGTGACTGTAGGCTGTGTGTAACGTCTTAGCCAATTTGACCAAATTGGGTATTTCTTGTTGCTGATAAATACTTGCTATCTCGTGTGCAAGTTCACTGGCAAAGCTATAAATTAGCAACAATAAACAATATTTCAGTCATTTTATTTTGGTAACAAAAGTTTTTCATTCCAAAACTAAAAATCTACTTTTAAGCGCATGGTAGTGGAAATATTTTGGCCACCGAAATTTCTTTGTTCCACAAATACAGATGTGGACAAAACTGTCGGTACTCATTTATTGATAAAAAGAATACCCAATTGTCAATTAAGTAATTTCACACAAAAAAAAAATTTAAATAGGAAATTAAACACTGAAAACACGTGTATGCTTGGTGACATGGTGTGTACCATTCTTCACATGGATGAGCAAGAAAACTGGAAAGAATCATGTAACGTGTGATGGAAACCACACAATGATTTCTATTGTCTACTTCTCTTGCTTTCGGGTTGTCCTGTTAGGGATCACAACGGCGTGTCATCTTTTTCCATTTTAGCCTATCTCCTCCACCTTCTTCTCTAACCCCAACTGCCCTTATGTCTCCCTCACAACATCCATCAACCTTCTCTTTGGTCTTCCTCTCCTTCTTTTCCCTGTCAGCTCCATCCTCACCACCCTTCGACCAATATACTCACTCTCTCACCTCTGGACATGTCCACACCATCAAAGTCAGCTCTCTTGAACCTTGTCTCCAAAACATCCAACTTAGGGCTGTCCCTCTAATGAGTTCATTTCTCATCCTATCCATCCTGCTCACTCCTAGAAATAACCTCAACATCTTAATTTCTGCCACCTCCACTTCTGCTTCCTGTTGTCTCTTCAGTGTCACCGTCTCTAATCTGTACATCATGGCCTGCCTCACCATTGTTTTATAAACTTTGCTCTTCATCCTTGCAGACACTCTGCTGTCACATAACATTACAGACACCAACAACCTCCTTGGACATGTTTCACTTCCTTACCACACTCACCATTGCTCTGGATTGTTGACCCTAAGTATTTGAAGTCATCCGCCCTCACCATCTCTTCACCCTGGAGCCTCACTCTTCCCCGTCCACCCTTCTCTTTCACCCACGTATATTCTGTTTTACTTTGGCTAATCTTCATTCCTCTCCTTTCCAAAGCATGCCTCCATCTTTCTAATTGTTCCTCCACCTGATCCCTGCTTTCACTGCAGACCACGATATCATCTGCAAACATCATGGTCCAAGGGGATTCCAGTCGAACCTCATCTGTCACTCTATCCATTACCACAGCAAATAGGAAGGGGCTCAGAGCTGATCCCTGATGCAGTCCCACCTCCACCTTAAATTATTCTGTCACACCAACGGCACACCTCACCTCTTTTCTGCTGCTGTCCTGTACTATTCTAACACATTTTTCCGCCACACCAAACTTACGCATGCAGTACCACAGTTACTCTCTTGGTACTCCGTCATAGGCACTCTCTTGAGCCACAAAGACACAATGCAGCTCCTTCTGACCTTCTCTGTACTTTTCCACTAGCATCCTCAAGGCAAAGGATACATCTGTGGTACACTTTGTAGGTATAAAACCATACGGTTACCCACAGATACTTACATCTGTCCTGAGTCTAGCCTCCACTACTCTTTCCCATAACGTCATTGAGTGGCTCATCAACTTTCTTACTCTATAGTTCCCAGAGCTCCTCAGCCTTTGTTCTCAAAAAATGGGAACTAGCACACTTTTCCTCCATTCTTCAGGCATCTTCTCGTCCGCTAGTATTCTGTTGAATAAGCTGATCTAAAGCTCCAGAGCCACCTCTCCAAATCGCCTCCATGCCTCCACAAGTATGTCATCAGGACCAACTGCCTTTCCATTTTTCATCCTCTTCTAAATTCCCCCTTACTAATCATTACTACTTCCTGGTCCTTCACACTTTCCTCTTCTACTCTTCCTTCTCTATCACTTTCTTCATTCATCAACTTCTCAAAGTATTCTTTCCATCTATTTAGCACACTGCTGGCACCAGTCAACGTATTTCCATCGCTATCCTTAATACCCTTACCTGCTGCACATCCTTCCCATCTCTATCCCCAGTCTGGCTAACCTGTAGAGATCCTTTTCTCCTTCTTTCGTGTGAAACCTGGTGAACATGTCCTCATATGCCTCTTGTTTAGCCTTCGCTACCTCTATCTTTGCCCTACGTCGCATCTCAATGTGTTCCTTTTGACTCTCGTCAGTCCCCTCAGTGTCCCACTTATTCTTCGCTCATCCCTTTCCTTGTATGACTTCCTGTATTTTGGGGTTACACCACCAAGTCTCCTTCTCCCCTTTCCTGCCAGAAGACACACCAAGTACGCTCCTGCCTGTCTCTCTCCTTGGCTGTAGTAGTTCAGTCTTCCGGGAGCTCCTCCTGTCCATCGAGAGTCTGTCTCAACTCTTTCCGAAAGGCAACACAACATTCTTCCGTTCACAGCTTCGACCACATGGTTCTCTCCTCTACCTTTGTCTTCTTAAAGAAGTCTGGTTGTTTGGATTAACAATGTACCCGATATGTCATGTCTTATGTACTGTACCTTGAAAATGTACGGTTCATCATTTAATGGTGTTTCAAGATTTTTTATCAGCAATTACAAATTTTCATGGGCGCCGCCATTTTGCCGAGTCACATGACCTACATGCCCGGATGTGACATATTACGTGCCCCAACAAAGGCTCGCTTATGTTGGGACACAGTTATGGCCAGCGCTGATTTCTCCTCATTTGATGAAGAAATAATTGTATCGGTTGATCGGGAAGATGGAGGAATAAGTCCATACAGATTTGAACCTGTGGCTGTAAATAATGTTGAATATTCGGATGATGACGGGAATAACACGAGTTTTACTACGCGGAGGCCGATGCGCGGGACACGTCATTCATCCATCTTATCGATTTTGGAGTGTATTTAGGCCAGCCAGCAGAGGACTGCGCTGGGGACAGCACCATGAAGGATGGTAGTGAAAGCTAGGCCTTATATTGTGGGAAAGGTTGTTTTAGCCAACAGGGTGGCCAGGTTCTAAGTGATAATGAAATGATCTTTGGCTTGGTGGAAGTTAATACTGCCTCTATAAAAGCGGCATGGTTGCTCAGCTGGTAAAACATTGGCCTTACAGTTCTGAGGACCCGGGTTCGATTTCTGTGGATTTTTTTCTTTTTTTTTGTGGAGTTTTGTGTATGTGTGTAGAATTGTGGAGTTTGCACGTTCTTCCCGTGTCTGCGTAGGTTTTCTCCGAATACTCCGGTTTCTGGTCCTTAAATTATTCTTTTTCATACTGGGCAGATCATGCCACCGAACAGTCCGCAGATTATTTCTATCCGAATTATGGCAAAATTTCGCCATACAGTAAGGTACTTTACCGTGTCCAATCGTGGCGGTACCGCATGTGAAGACACTACAAACTGGCGCTGATTTTTTTGTTTGCGCAAGTAACACATCACATCCGCGTACATAGGTCATGTGACTCGCCAAAATGGCGGCGCCCATGAAAATTCGTAATTGCCGAGAAAAACCTTCTTAAAACACCATTAAATGATAGAGGATTAACCTCAAATTTTCAAGGTACAGTACATTTGAGTGACCTATCGGATACATTGTTAATCCAAATGACCGGACCTCCCCTTTAATCTTCCTACCCACCACCAGAGTCATCCTACACACCACCATTCGATGCTCTCCAGCTACACTTTCCCCTACCGCTACCTTACAGTCAGTTACCTACGTCATTTTACATTGTCTGCACAAAATATAATCCACCTCCATGCTTGTACCTCCGCTCTTGTTGGTCACTCTGTTCCTGCCTCCTCTGAAAAAAAAAGGTGTTCACAACAGCCATTTCCATCTGCCAGGTTTACCAATTAGACTTCATTAAACTTTTTTGCAGACTGCACTACCATCTGTCCCTCAAAGTTCCTTTCCTGGAAGCCGTACTTACCAATCATTTCTTCATCGCCTCTGTTTCCTTCACCAACATGTCCATTACAATCTGCACCAATCACAACTCACTCTCTGTCTGGGATGCTCAGAACTACTTGATCTAGTTCCTTAACAGAATTTCTCTTTCAACTAAAAGACATTTTTAACCAGCTCTTCCTTTAAAATAACCAATACTCCATTTCTCTTCCCTTCTGCTCCATGATAAAATCATTTAAACCCTGCTCCCAAACCTCTAGCCTTACTACCTTTCTACCTGCTCTTTTGCATGCAAAATAGCTCAACCTTTGTCCTCATCGTCATGTCAACCAACTCCACAGCTTTTGCTCTCATAGTCCCAACATTCAAAGTCCCTACACTCAGTTGTAGGCTCTGTGCATTCCTCCTCATCTTCTGCCGATGAATCCGCTTTCCTCCTCTTCTTTGTCTCCGACCCACAGTAACTGAATTTCCACCGACGCCATGCAGGTTAGCAGTGCCGAGGGTGCGTGTTCCTAACCCGGGCCACGACTGATTCGGTATGGGATGATTTCTATCGTCTACAAAACCTTTTTATTCCCCTGGAAATTTACAGAAAAAGGCATCGAAATTTATCAGGAGAAGCTTCTGTAGAAAAATGCCCATAAATACACTGCCAAAAAAGGAAGAGAATTCTTTTGGATGGGCTCTTAGAGTGGCCAAATCAAATACCGGACCTTAACCCAACAGAGCATGGATTTTACTTCTTAGAGAGAAACCCCCATAAAAAACAAGAGCTGAAAGAGTCTACAATAGTTAATCGTGATAATTTTGTCTCATATTCATCTTTTGATCTGAAACCCAGTGGCTTCAGCATCCAAAAGAAAAAGGAATTCGCCTGATAATTCCAATCCATTTGGAGGGGAAATAGAGACTCGGCTGTACCTGCCATAACTGATTTTACTTATGACCTGAAAGTATAGCCCTGTCACCATTACAGCCTCCAGGTGTCAAAGGAAATCACCCATCCATTCAGTATGCAATACCTGATAAGAATCCCATAAACCACAAGAAAGCAGGAAAAATGTGGACGACTGTTTCCTAATAGCCAGCATGAAAGTCAACAGTATCAGCTAAAGCGGAAACTTTGTCTTCAAGTTGGCTACAGACTGCTTTCATTCTGTCAGGAATCTTGAGTGACAAAAAAAACGGTGAACGATTTGGTGTATATATATATATATATATATATATATATATATATATTACCCTGAGAATGTCCGATCTCGTCACATCTCGGTAGCTAAGCGGGTTTGGCCCTGGTTAGTACTTGGATGGGAGACCACCTGGGAATACCAGGTGCTGTAAGATTCTCTCCCCGGCTAAAATACAGAGGGATTGGGTCAGGAAGGCCATCCGGCGTTAAAAACTGTGCCAAACAAATGTGCATTCATCTGAGATGACAGTCTGTGATGACACATATACACACACACACACACACACACACACACACAGCCACTGAGATTTGCCGGGCATGGTCGCACTTACGCGCCATCGCAAATGTGCATAATCGAGCACAAAAAAAAAAAAAGAAAAAAAATCACACGCATAAAATTTAAGAGTAGAAATACATAGGTATTGAAAGACGTCGCTTACTTTGTACAGTCTTGACCAAAGCAATTGCGCAATTGTCGCACATTCTCAGCGCACATGAAAATCGTTCCAGCGCTGTGAACCACAGCCTGACTCTTTTTGGTGCTAGTTTACCTGACTCGGCCCCCCTTCGGCTCTTCAAGCGATACACTCATAATTACAGACACCACAAGTATTTTAGTTTGCAACACAGTCTGAGCAACGTAGAGCAAAGAGAGTTAGACATGCTGCTTGTGTTGACTCTCGATAATAATGGTAAAAGTAAAAAAAAGAAGTGCTGTTGCTTGTATGTCGGGGTATGTGAATAATAGAAGAAAAAGTGTTGAAAGTGGAAGAGATTTTCTCTTTTTTTTTAGTAAAAAAGGTCTGGTCTGAAGCCAAATTAGAAAGTACAGGATGAGATCGTGTGGAACAGAGGTGCCAAGCAGCCAGCCTCTCGCGAGCTACCGACAACATGGGGTGGGAGGTTTTTGATGCTCCCAATGTTATGTTATGTGATATGTTATATTATATATAAATATATATATGTATATTTAAAATACAGAATTAGCTTTTTGTGCCCTGTACTGTCTGTGCTTTCATCCTGGATCAGGCTGTGCCTAACAGCATCTCATCCTGCACTTTCTATTTTGGCTTCAGACCAGACTCAAAAAGAAAAAAATCTCATCCAGTTTAACAACTTTTTCTTAGATTATTCACATACTCCGACAGTCATTGCATCTTAAAACAACAGCATTTCTTTTTTAACTTTCTCCATTAATATCGAAAGTACACATCAGCAGCATGGATAGCTCGTCTTTCCTCTACGTTGACCAGACTGTGTTGCGAACGAAAGCAGATGGTGGACGCTGTCATTATAAAACACATTGATGGGGTGTGTAAATACTGTAACATTTGTAATTTTGAGTGTACGTCTTAAAGAGTGAGGAATGGGGGTGGGTGTAAGGTAAACTTGGAAAAAGAAAGTGTGGCAGACCAGCGGTCATTGTTAGAGAAAGTTCCGTAATCCGCCTAAAAGAAACCAGTGGCTTCTTTTCATTTTTTAAAGTACGTATGTGAATTGTGCCATTGGATGTAACAACCAGTCATCCCTCACTCATTGAATCACATTGCAAAATGCCACAAATTGAATAACTGCATGTTATACTTTCAATTTGCTTTGGATTTATTTTTTGCGCGCAGCGCAGAATATCTGTGAAGAGACTGCATCAGCGGTGAACAATTGCGCACGCACGCAGTTTAGAGGGAACATTGGCTGACTTTTGTTTTTTTTCCCCCCGCGTCCCACGATCGACCAAGACTGCCTCGCGATCGCATTAAGCACCCCTTGCGTAGAATGTTAAAATTCCACCTTGGCACAGCCTGATAGAGGAGGAAAGCACAGACAATACAGTGCACAAAAAGCTAATTCTGTATTTTAAATATAGGAGGCGACATAACATGAACCTTAAAACTGTTTGGAAGCATCATTTAGCTTTGAACATGCATTGCTAAAGATATTCAGCGAGCAATAATTACGTTTCACACGAAGAAAAACAGACAGGGATATCATTGTGGGTTAAAAAAAAAGAGAAAAAGTTGCAAGCGACCTTTCAAATTTATAGTTCATAGTTGGCTTGGTTTAGTTAGCATTGTATTTATTTGTTTGTTGACATTTTTATTGTGAGTTTGCAAAAACACAAAATTGTTCTTAAAAAAGTTCTGATGGGAATGTAAATGCTGTAATCTGAATCTTTGAATGAGCCATTAAACTTCAATGGATGACACTGATCTGACCACAGTACATACATCTGATGTTTTTCACAGTGGTCAAAGGGGCGCTCACGGGCTTAGTGTGTTTGCTCAGACACGTAACAAATTAGAGGGAATGTTGGTCTTGAGATTAATTTACGTGTTTATTTCATAAACGTTGGGAACAAAAGAACCCTGATCTAAACAATCAGTATTCACCCGGAAACAGGAAATGCAACTTAACCGTACTGAGCATGTTCGGAAGTTATGCCAAAAGCACGTTCGGAGCTTCTTCACCTACTGCAAGCGCATTTACGTCGAAAGTCATCAACATCATGATCCATGTCAAAGGAAATTCAGTTCCACTGAAAACATTTCTGGGATATAACACAGGTAATGTTTCAGTATCAAACTATAATAAGTATGAAATTGTGATTTACTGAGACTTGATCGAAATTTTAATGTTAGACGAGTTTGTCCATATATCTAAATGCGAATGTCATTTTCTTCCATGGTACCGCGTTATCTTGAAGTTGAAAACTTTTCCCCTCTGCATGCTTTACGAAGATATAGATCATCTACTGCTAGCTTTCATCAATGGATTGACAATAGATACTGCCGTAAATTACGCTAGTTTATAACAATACATCATGATGAAATAAAATGATTTGATTATATGAATACTTAAGTTTTGAAATTGAATGTCTGTTGGCCTCTTTAAAAATGTCTGTCAGTCTGTGCAGTGTCAATAAATTATGATTATGGTATTAGGCAACAACTACATACTCGGGTATAACAACTCAGTAAGTTATTTTAAGGTCTTGAGATTCCTTCCCTAATCACACCCGCAACTTTATATCTGCGGGCATGACTGGTGGACTACACCCGTAGCTTTATATCTGCGGGCATTACTGACCACACCTGTACATTTTTCTAATGTGACTGTATATATTACATATATGTATGGTTTTCATAGTCCTAGCATAAGTGTGGAAGGCTCAAAACTGTGCTTTTTCTTGGCTGGTTGGCTCCATCCTTCAAGTAGCTTTGTTTATTTCAATAACTTTAATGAAATGGTTTAAAATTTGGTAAATGTGTCATTCTGCAGCTGGGACTGATGAAATGAATTTCCATTCATTTGATTAACAAACATCACCTCAATTTACAAATGTTTCAATTTGAGATTGGGGTCCACGAACAAATTAAATTTCTATCTGCGGTTCTGCTGTATACGTTAAGGGTACCATAAGTTTTGACTTGGTTTTGTTCATAGGTTTTTCTGTGAACATTGTTGTACAAAAAAAAAAATTAACAAAATATAATGGCATGTTGGATCAACATGTTAACATCACGTTACAGTAGCACGAGGAAGGGGAACGTACCCGAGGAGAAACTGCCTTTGCTCTGTACTGGGTCCTGGAAAACAAGTCGATCAAATCCCCGATTTCTTTACTTTTCAAGGCCGACCCTACAGTGGCTTTGAAGCCACATGCCGGTGAGGGGAGAGCAGCCATATACTGCCCGAGCTGGGGTGATGGGCTTGAAACGGACTCGATCTCCTTAAACACCGCAGACCCTTGTCCACTAGAAGGGCAAGACCGAGCAGGTCATCCCCTTGCGTGCCAGTTACTTTCTGACTGTCGCCCTCCTGAAAGGATCAGTACCGGACTCCGGGTCTTTCTCAGGGCACCGACAATCTGTTGCTTGTTCAAACACACTGAGCGATGTGCCACGACAAGCCACGAGAAAGCCCACGTACCGCCAGCTAAGCCAGCAAGTAGTTAGAAGCCATACGCCTATGTAGGACTATGAAACGCACCCACGGGAAGGTAGAAGGATACTAAAATCGATAAGTACTGGAGGGTGAAACGGCAGCAGACACCTTCAACCCCCTGGCCAGACACTGTAGTCAATACGCGAGTCAGGAAACGTCCATGATTCGACAAGTCATCTCATTGCGTTGCGTTGCGTTGCAATTGCAACCATGGCTGTGACAGTCATGTTACACGAACTCAATTGTAAGGTGGTACCTCTGAAATAAATTTTTAAAAATGCCTGTACTTGTAGAGGAAAACGCTAACAAAAGGAGTTAACGTTCCAAACTCATTTCCGGAAATGTGGTAAACAGGAAGTAGCAGTGTCCATGTGTCACCTCCCCTTTCATTCTTTGACGCATCCAATGACGTAGAATAGCAGTATAATAATAATAATAATTACAATAATAAATACTCTACGTCATTGGTTGCAGGCGAGGGTAAACGCTATCAAGCCAGTGAGGTTACATGTCAGCTCACGACAAGGAAAAAAAAAAAAAGAATAATGAAAAATAAAATAAAATAATGAATACCATGTTTTCAACAAGACACGGAGTACCAAATTCACACTTGTCAATCTTCTTTTTCTTTCGGCTTTTGTGGTACACATGTCGTTATGTTGCCATCTCAGATGAACACTCATATTTGTTTGGCACAGTTAGTCAATAATTTGCTTAATTTGTGGCACACATGTCGTTATATTAGTGTGTTTCTTTCAGCTTGTCCCGTTAGGGGTCAATGATGTGATTATTAAATTGCTCCTGGCCTCACAAAATTACATACATTTATATTTACATGAATTAAATAATCGGATTTGCTAAAAAGCTGTAGTAGGAACGACTACATTAAACTGAGAAGTCACAGTGGAATGAAATATCGATCATATAGGATGTAAACACTGACCTTTCTACTGACGAGGTGGTATCCATTTCTGACAACAGCTACAAGATCGCGAACCCAGTCACACATAAACTGATTGTACGCATCCATGCTCTTGTAAGCTTTCAGGTCATCCATGGTACAAAGACTTGGAAAATAGTTCACAATGTCAGGGTAAGTTTCACCAGGATAGTATGTCAAATCTGTTTTCCATTCCTCCTTGGGTAACTCATTGGGGTGAACTCCATCAACCAGAGCAAGTTTTTCCTTGTAACAATTCCTTTCGACAGCTGGCAGGGTGTCAACATGTTTACACTTGGCAGAAGGGCCTACCATGCATTGCTACATCATGTAGATCAAATTCTAAGCGAAGAAACAGTGACGAAACTATTTGAAAACAGATTGCTACACACACTCAAACTTCGTGGGGGTGAAGGTAGGTGAAATATGAAGGTCATATGACTACTTGCACTGTTTTTTAACGCTCACAAAGATGTTGGTCGCATTGCAAAATCGGTCGCCAATTTGTTGCTTTGTATGCAATTATGGGGTTAACCCTCATGAAAATAAGTGCAAATGATAATAGTCATGGTATCATCTCTGAAATTTCATGAAAGTTCGTTGAGAAACAAAAAAGTCATGACATCTTGAAGATCCTAATTAACTCGGAAGGTCACAACTTTTTGTTCTTTTCTGTTGTTTTACCAATACCAGAATTAGCCAATATTCACAATCTTTAAATGATCATAACTGTTATGTTATGTTATGTTATTTGAGCTATTGAGATCATTTAAGTAAGATTTTAAGGGGGTTTCAAAGCTCTTTCCAATGATAGTTTTTTTCAATTCCATCCATGTCTCAGCTGCTTATCCTCACGAGGGTCACAGGTGTGCTGGAACCTATCCCAGCTGTCAACGGGCAAGAGGCAGGGTACACCCTGAACTGAACTAGAACACGCATAATTAAAAATGTGGTACTTACATTAATATGTTGACTCATTTTGCAGGCAAAGATACCTTGGCAAATCCTCCGAAGAAAAAATATGTTCATCTTGAGAGTGGTATGCAATTTTAGTAGATGGAATCTTGCTACTCAACCAAATCTATTTTAAATATCCTGAAACATTGGCCTCCACCATTGAGGATATATCTTCCGTCTAATTAAGGGTGCAGGCTGTGTAATTTATAATTAATCCAAAATATCTGTTCTTTTTTCAGCTAACACAAGTGGTTCTGGTACCCGCCCAACATCCTTGGGGCAGAATAAGACGGGTTTAGTAAAAGTGATGAGTAAGTTATTTTTCGCAGTAGTGAAAAGTGAAATCATAATTGCCACGTCTCATTTGAATCTCTCACTGCATGCATATCAACAGTGTAATTCATTGATGTAGTATTTTTTGGATAAATGCATAATTTGGGATGTTTTGTTTTAATTTTTCATGAAAATTATATTCTTTTTCAAAGAGTCCAGGAATTCAATGGTGATTCAAAGATGTCATGACTATATCTATCGACTTGTCAGTGATGTGATATTTTCTTTACAGCCACAAAAATCTCCAGAACATCTGAAGTGGAGGATTGAGAAAGTGATGCCAGTCCTGTCGGTATTATTATGAGAACGGTATTACGTTACGGTACAGAGATATTTTTCCAAGGCTCAGCGTGCCACGATAACACCAAGTGTGCCAACAAACTAGCCAAACAGTTCGTCGAATGGCCTGCCCCTCTCAATTCTGTCGAATGTGATCCCAGCCATTTGGAAAAGAGGGCGAATAGTGCCTCTACCGAAACCTGGCAAGCCGCCAGACCAAGGCACGTCATACCGCCCGATCATGCTACCATTCCCGGTAGCAAAACTACTGGAATCCTGCCTACATTGGTGGAACACGTATCGTTGGCCGATCATCAACGCGGATTCAGGAAACAGTGCAGCACCATCACTGCGCTCCATCAATTAACGAAGGCTATCATCAACGGCTTCAACTGCAAGAAACCATGCAAAAGAACGGTGCTAGTGGCCCTTGATCTATCCAAGAAGTTTGACGTCGTCAACATCGCCCAACTCACAAACGACCTTCTTGGCACCACACTGCCAAACAAACCGTATCAAACGATCGTTGTCATCATACCTATGCGAACGCATGCATGCAGATACGAATGGGCGTGCCTCAGGGTGGTGTTCGATTGTGCGCTCACCTTGTATGCCAACAACATCTCAATCTACACGTCAGACAGCAAAATCAATGCCGCCTGTGAGTGTATGAACACTATACATCAATTCCTGGTCGAACGTGAACTCCGTCTGTCAGTCGAAAAAAGTAGTAGTAGTAAAAGTTACTCTGTTCACCACATTCTAGAGTGAATTTTGAACCTACCAATCAAAATCAATAACGTGTTGGAAGGAGGGCCTTTTGGGGTCCTTCCGCGTGTTCGTCCAATTCCAGGTTAGGTCAATAACTGGACTCCAGAGGCGTGAAATGTGATAAACACTTCAAAGTTTAATGAACAGAGCGCTCTGTGAGACACAATGTGACACAGACAAAGGCTGTGGCCAGACACCGAGTGTGTGTGTGTGAAAGCAGAACAAAGATTATATATGCAATGTTGGAACGCTGCCGTTGGTGGACAAGTCTGAAAACAGCATCTAACTGATTTGACTAGACACCCAAGGCCGTTGAGTCTGCTGAAAACACCTCCGTTCTGGCTGGTCACTCAAGGCCTATGCCTGCGAAAAAAACAACTCAATTTTGGCTAGTCACACAAGGCTGAAGCCTGCTGGAAAAACAACTCCATTTAAGGCAGTTCCTGGAACCGGGTATTAGAGCAGGTTGCAGTCCTAACATAACCTTTCAGTCCCCCTTTTGGATTCGACAGAGTACAACACAACAAAGCACGAAAATTTGATTTGGCAAAAAAAATCCAATTTGTACAATCTGGTAATGAAAGCAATGACAATAACCCAATAGCGAAATTTTAGCATCCCCCTTTTGAGTTCGAAAGAACTCAACAACTTAACAGATCAATAAAGGTTGATCGCCAGGAGTGGGGCAGCATGTCATGGTCCTGCCGGTCCAACCCTGACTGTGCGGGTACCCGCACAGCTGCACTGATTGGGAGGCGCACACCTGCGCCTCATCGGCAGGGATTAACCCCTGTGTATATATAGTGCCCAGCGGACGGTCTGGCTTGGCCAGATTGTCGCCACCCATGCCCTGTTCCTGCAGGCCCGTATTCTTGATCGTGTACCGACCTCTGCCTGTCCTCTGACCGACCCTGTAAGCTTGACGTCTTTGATACTCCTGCTATCTCTGATCGATCTCCCGTGTACCAACCCCTGCTTGCCAGCGGACCTGCTCTCTACACCTGACGTCTTAGTTACCGCTGCTCTCTTTGACTGTCTGCCTGATCCCCGACATTAGAACAAATAAACACTTTTCCCAAACTGCCTGTACGTCTCCGGAGTCCTGCATTTGGGTCCTCCTCCGTACCAATGGGTCGTGACACTATCCGCATGTGTTGGAAGGGGAACATTGCCTCCCCGTGTTGAGTATTTGCTTAAGGTCAGCAGGGAAACGCGCTGAGGTCACAATGGAGACGTCGGCAAGGGTGCATCACCTCCCAGGTGTCGCTAGGTCACACTTTAAGTCACGCATGCAGCTCACAGGGAGAACAATTCAGAGTAAGACCAACAAACAAATGCATGATAAAACAATTAGAATAATAACTAAAATAGTAATAAATTCTTTCAACCCCCTGTTTATCATGTACTTCCTCAAATACTTTCTTCATCCTATAGCTTCTCCTAAAGATTTTAATTTACAAAATCAGTTTTACTGTAAACAAATACACATACCCTGAGACAACAATGTTTTAACTCATAATCTGGATTTAGAAGCAAATCGGACAAGATTAATAGAAAACCGTCATCGTCACTGTCATTCTTCATCGTTAAAGCATACATCTCCGCCACATGTTTCTTTGTGGAAAACAGTGTTAATAAGTTGTACAAATGAGAGCACATGGACAAAATACAACAGCATCCACACAAGGTCAAGATTTCTGGAAAACAGCAATTGATATCAAATTTGAGGACAACAGGGCTGTGCATCTTCGAAAGGCATTCATCCAGGTCTCTCATACATGGAGGTGTCAATATCGGAATGAGTCGGTCAGGATTCGAAGCCCCTCGGTGGCATGACTCCGTAGCTGTGTGTTGGCTTCACTGCGCAGCATTGTTCTCCAAACATAGCACAGATTTCTCCTCTGTCACCCAACCTGTCAACAGCGACTCTGCTTTGGAATGCCATAAATGAGCACATAACTGTTCACACACAGTTCCAAACCCTCTCTGTGTCCAATTGCCCAATTCTTATACATTGTAATGAATGGAGTTGATTCTGTCTACGTTTTTGATGGTTTTACGCCAACAACCTAAGGACTCAAATCTTGCTGCGAATTGATCAGCCAATTTATACTCACTTGGAACATCAGTGGCGTTGATGTATGTTAAAACACTTGTCGTTCACATATTGCTGCTTTTTCTTCTCAGCTAGTGTTTGGTAAACTGCATGTACAGTAGATGTTAATTCATAAAAAGACATAGGATGAACAGACAAATGGCAATAATCAAGTTATTGAAGTACAGTAACCAGTTACATTTTTTTTCTTCAATAGCACAGTAAGTTGTTAGGTTCGAGGTTCAAGGTTCAAGAGAGCAGACTTCGATGGTTTGGACATGTTCAGAGGCGAGAGAGTGAGTATATTGGTAGAAGGGTGCTGAGGATGGAGCTGCCAGGTAAAAGAGTGAGAGGAAGACCAAAGAGAAGGTTGATGGATATTGTGAGGGAAGACATGATGCCAGTTGGGGTTAGAGGGGAAGATGCAGGAGATAGGCTACGATGGAAAAAGATGACACGCTGTGGCAACCCATAACGGGACAAGCCGAAAGGAAAAGAAGAAGAAGCACAGTAAGTTGTTACCCTTTTTTTCCCTGAATTTATCAAAAAGACTGTAACCTCTGCACGACCATCAGATGTCCCTACATGACAATGACTTAAATGAATTAGTAATCACAAAAATGGTTTTACACGTTGAAGCTGATAAATTTCCTAATTTGCTTCCAGTTTCTATCAGTTTCATGCATGTGACATTACTCAGTGCTATGTAATTAGAAACCATTTTTTTTTTCAATTCTCAAAAGAAGTTAGTGTAAACACAAAATCCCATTTTTTTCTTCTACATTCATTATCAAATACTGTTCCACTCCAAATTCCAAGGTACAATCATCTGGTGATAGTGCTGGGATAATCTGTAAACGTTGTCATCCAAACAACACAATCTTTCAATAAAAATGTTCTACTTGTTCTAGCATCCATCCATTCATTTTCTCAGCCGCTCATCCTCACAAGAGTCAAGCTAGTGCTGGAGCCCATCCCCGCCGCCACCAGGCAGGAGGCGGGGCACACCCCGAACCAGCCACCAGTCAACCTGCAGGGCACATGAAGACAGACAACAGCTGGACTCACAATCACACTTAGGGGTCGTTTAGAGTGTCCAATTAACGTTGCATGTTTTTGGGATGCGGGAGGAAACCGGAGTGCCCAGAAAAAATTCACGAAGGCACTGCTGGGCAGGGATTTTAACCCCAGTCCCCAGAACTGTGAAGCCAACTCCTTTACAACTGTTCTACCGTGCCACCTTTGTTTTACCATAGGAAACCAAGAATTATTTTTTCCAAAAAATGCCTGTCTCTATTTAAAACAAGTCACCACCCTTGAGTTTTTGGATCACTTTTACTTTGGTTAATTTTGATTTAGAAGACCGGATACTAGAAGTTATCTCTGTGGCCTTGAGACTATACTTGGGTTCGCAAAGAAGCAAGGAGAGGTAGATTTGCTTCTTCATAAAAGGGGTTTCAAAGATACTTTGGTGGTACTCAAAATGATTTGGAGTGTCAAAGGTTTTTCATATTAGGACAACATTCTGACACTCCAAAGATGTGTTATAAGCAGGAAGAATGTTATCATGATTGCGACCATGCCACAGCCTCCCAATTTGGGACTTAACCACTTTTAGTGTAGACATTTCATCTAAGTGTCCCAAATAGGTTAGATGTCTTTTAATGTCTTCTCTGACTTTTGGGTATTTTTAGACACCATAAGTTCACACCCACCCGCGAGTCAGCTTTTCGCACACCTAACCAAAATGGATCGTCGACTGAAATGACCTTATTACAATGTGTCAAATTAACCTAAATGTAGTTTTCTATTTTATTGATTTATTTTTTTAAGCTGTTGGCATTGTCGGTAACTTAAGAGAGGGCCAATGCTCCTTCCTCACACGTCACCCAGCCCCGCAGCTCCACTAATTTGGCCTACTGCTGAGAGCCTGGAAGATCCTTATTACTTGGCGCTTGTGTGTGTCCTTTTAACATTTTTACTCATATAGTCAGCAAATTTCAAATCATCATTAGCTTCATATTGGCCTCCTAAACAATGTTTCATGCATTATTTAAAGCCTGAAATAGTCATAATGTTGATGTAACATTTAACAAAAGCTAAACTTTGGCCATAGTCTGTTTCCACCATACACTTTTTAATGTTTGCATTGTTTTGGAATGCAATAGCATGGTATTATGTCATTACATAATATATTTGCTACTGTTAGAGCATCAAAGAGTTTTGTTGGAAATACCTCTCAATTTAGAGATGGCTTCTGCAATGGCCAAACAGTATATCTTTCCTTCGCTTCGATCTAATTCAATAAAATCTATATATATATTTTGAAAGGGATAACTAGGTGCCGGAAAACTCCCCCTTTTTGGTCTGAACCTTGTGGGTTATGTTTAGCACAGATCAAACATGCTTTACTTTTTTTTTTTTTTTTAAATGTATCTACTCTTCATTTCCCTCCTGTTTGAGATATGTAAAAAAACCATGGCTCAAAATGGCCTCCCATTTATATGTTTTTTGTAAACTGTTTTTTTTTTTTGTTCTTTGCTAACATAAACTCCATCTTTTTCTTTTTTGCTCTTTGTTGTTGCACGAAGCTGAGGTCGTAAATTCGCCTTTAAAACCATCTAGATAAGGTGTTTGCTGTTGTCTGGCAAGGCTCCTGCCGTGATTGACACTAAAATTTTAGCTAAGGGCTTTTCCTGCTCCCTCAGTTTATTTCAACAATGATGTCACTCTTAAGTCTATCTCATATATTATTTTAGTACTTTTTCCTTTTTTAGTATGCAGGATGTGTAAACCCATGTGTGTGATAATATTGTTGTGTCATTGCCCCCCCTCTCCCCCGTTGACACATGACTTTTTTTCATAATTTCGGATATTTTTTTTCTCTTCAATGCAGCTTTCTTTAGTATTCTATCCACGGAAGTATTTCCCAATAAAATCACATCTTTGCTTGATGTATGTGCTAGGTATTTGGATACAGTAACAGTTTTTTTGACAGTTGTATTGAAATCAACTAACAATTTGCATGTTTTACTTTGGCTGTGGATGAAATCATGCACCCGTTTTTTTTTTTTTTTTTTTTTTCAGAACTGCTCAAAAACGTGCACTATTGCAAATGCATATTGGCTGTCTATCTTCTTCTCTAACACCCAACATCCTCATGTCCTTCCTCACAACGTCCATCAACTTTTTCTTTGGTCTTCCTCTTGCTCTTTTGCCTGCCAGTTCCATCCTCAACACCCTTCTACCAACATACTCATTCTCTCGACTCTAAACATGTCCAAACCATCTCAGTCCGCTCCCTCTAACCTTGTCTCCAAAACATCCAACTTTGGCTGTCACTCTAATGAGCTCATTTCTAATTCTATCCAACCTGTTAACTCCAAGCGAGAACCTCAGCATCTTCATTTCTGCTGTCTATACCATGCATTTCCTTAGCTGAGCCATTTACAAATAACAGTTCTGTTCTTTCTAAAGGCTGATCTCTCAGGCCACTTCAGCTTTTGGCTCATTTTTCTATTAACTTTTTGACAATCATGATTTTAACCTTCCTCATAGGTCGTGTTATTTTGATGAAAAATCAGAGGATGGAACAAAATTATGGTTGAACTTGTTTCTACAGCAATAGACGTCACAATAACTGGTCTTACATACTGGGGTAGTGCACATGCTCCGCTGAGTCTATATGTTGTTGCACCGAAACTGAGGTCATAAAATGACATTTACAATCTACTATCTGCATAAAGGATTTGCTATAATTTGACACTAATTCCTTTTTTTATCTCACAGAAAGCTTTTTCTGATTGTTCTGTTCATTTTAACAATTGTATCATTTTGAAGTCTTCCTCAAACAGTAATTTGGAGAAATGTGCAGTTATCGTTGCATAACTTGTTTGTGCTTTTCATGCATTCAGTAAAACTATTTTTTTTCATCTGAAATTGTTCTTCCTGCACTAAAGTTGTGTTCTAAGTTCTCAACTTGTTTACAAATTTGCAGTTTGTTCTTGCTAACCTTGTGTCCCTCCTGTGCTAAATCTGTCATGATCCTGCCGCTTCAGCACGAGCTGTGCGGGTGTCCGCGCAGGTGCGCTGATTGGAAGGTGCACACCTGCGCCTCATGCAGCCTGATTATGCTGTGGATTTATATGACCGCGATGACAACTGGCCGGCGCCAGTTCGTATGATCTTCCATGTCCCGTTCGTGTGCTCTGGTATCCCTGATTGAACCTGTCTGTACCGACCTTCGTCCGTTCTCCGACCAACCTTGTAAGCCTGACTCCTTCGTTACTTTGCCTGCTTTGATTGTTCTCCTGTGTACCGACTCCTGCCTGTCCGCTCACCTGCTCTCTTCGCCCGACGTCCCAACTACCGCTGCTGCACCGGACTGCCTGCTCAATCCCCTACCTCTGCATATAATAAACGTGTCTCTTCTTGAACTACCTTGCGTCTTCCGAGTTCCTGCATTTGGGTCCTACCCCCGATCTAATGGGATGTGACAGAACGAACTGGCCAATACAGGACCCAGCAGGAAAGACCCGGCGTCGCCGGGACCGACGCAAGGTAGACCGTCTGCCGGAGGACCAAGCCTGTCCAATCCGGGTAGGCTCCCTGACGTCCTCCGCTTCCGTGTCTTACACTCCGCCAGCGAGGTATGAATACGTCCCGAACACAACCCGTACGACTCCGATGACTTTGATTTTGAATCTCTTTGCCCGGCTTTTCATCCCAATCAGTGTGTTTCACCTCCCCGCGTTTCCAGCACCCGAGCGACTTCGCCCTGAAGGTCCAAGTACACCTATCTGTACGAGGGAACCCGCTTGGCCATCTACCCGGGAGCTCCGCGTGGCGGCCAGAGGAGACGCCCCGGCCGGGCGCTCCCTTGTGCCTCCCGCTGCGCGGCAACTAAGACACAGTCCTCCCACTCCTCGCCGGCGAAGCCCGCAGAACCGCAGCTGGTGGCGAAGCTTCCAGCCCAGAGGGAGGAGGAGCCACCAAATCACGAGGCATTCTACCGTGAAATGCAGGCGGATACAGAGGGGCAGAGCGTCGAATTGGCGGCTCTCACGGCCCAGGTCCGGCAAGGATTGGCGAACCAGCCGAGCTACTCTGACGTCGCAACGGCGACGGACTCGCTGCTGATGAAGGTTCACGTGGCAGTTGGGACTGACCCGCTCCCGAAACACGCCCATGTGTCAGTTTCGACTGACTCTCCGCCTGCTCAGGTTCACGTTGCCGTGGAAACCGACCCGCCCCCTTGCCAAGTGCATGCCGCAGTGGGAATGGACTCGCCACCTCGCCAAGCGCACGTAGCTGTGGAAACCGACCCGCCCCCTTGCCAAGTGCACGTCGCAGTGGGAACGGACTCGCCACCTCAAGTGCACGTCGCAGTGGGTACGGACTCGCCACCTCGCCAAGCGCACGTAGCTCTGGAAACTGACCCGCCTCCTCGCCATTCCCACGTCGAGGTTTGGCTGTTCCGAGCAGAGTTCACGCGGCAGTCGGAACTGACACGCCCACGTGTCAGTTTCGACGGATGCACTGCAAGCTCACGTGGGAGTGGGGACCGACCCGATGCCGCCTCACGTTGCTGTCCAGGAGGTGGCGATGGTGTCGCCGCCTTCTCACGTTGCTGTCCAGGAGGAGGCGATGGTGTCGCCGCCTTCTCACGTTGCTGTCCAGGAGGAGGCGATGGTGTCGCCGCCTTCTCACGTTGCTGTCCAGGAGGAGGCGATGGTGTCGCCGCCTTCTCACGTTGCTGTCCAGGAGGAGGCGATGGTGTCGCCGCCTTCTCACGTTGCTGTCCAGGAGGAGGCGATGGTGTCGCCGCCTTCTCACGTTCCTGTCTAGCCACCCTGTGTACAGACTCCTGCCTGTCCGCTCACCTGCTCTCTTCGCCCAATGTCCCAACTACCGCTGCTGCACCGGACTGCCTGCTCGATCCCCTACCTCTGCATATAATAAACGTGTCTCTTCTTGAACTACCTTGCGTCTTCCGAGTTCCTGCATTTGGGTCCTACCCCCGATCCGATGGGACGTGACAATCTTTTAACAACATTGTTTCACTTTGGCAAATTTCTTTGTGGGGTGATGAAAGCAAAACATCTAAATGAAGTAGTATTTGGTTGCCAGTTGAAAGTTCAAATATGGGCATACTGGCTGTCAGAACTTGCGAATAAAGTGTTTCACAGTACACTTAAGGTAACCTGGTAATTGTGTATTTTTGCCTTCAAATGCAAATTTATCTCCCCGCCACCCACTGTTAGTCTTGAATCCAGTTGTCATTTTCACTCTGTATTCCTCAAAAGGCTAATTTTTTTGTTTTACTCTTTTTGTTTAATTTGCTCTATCTAAAATGCTGGGTTGCTCTCTGAATTTTCAAATTTTCCATATCTTCTACATATTGATTCATGTCGGTTTTGTGTGAAGTGTTATCTTCCACAGCCTTTTTTAACATCACCCATAGTTAAATCCTTGTTCTTTCCTTTTTCTGACTTGGCACGTTCATATATTTTCTTCTGTCGGTCTTAAAAGTGGGCCTGTCATGAAATGGATGATTTTTGGTATATTATGAATGAAAAACCCACAGCCATGTGTTTTTTCACCACAAAACATGATTTTGACGTATACAGCTTTTCGTAACTCCCGCCATGAAAATCCTCTCAGGGATTTGTTTTCGAGAAGAAGCATGAAGTGACGTAAAGGACAGCGGCACCCCTAGTGGACTCGTTTGTTTCCATTAGTTTTACCTCCGGGAAGGTAGCTCGTTGTTTCTTCATGTTAGCCAAAATGCCGGCTCATTGCATTGCTGGACATTGCTTGAACAACTCGGGAGAATGGAATTACCCTTCATAAGTTTGAAAGAGACCCTGTTCATTGTGAAAAATGGATTGCACGGGTGCAGAGGACAAGAGCTTCGTGGGTTCCAATTAACAGGTAGGTGTGTATACAGCTACTAAAAAAAAATAATAGTTTGGGGCGGACCATGTAATCGGTCTCTCTCATAACGTAAGAAAAGATCCGCGTATCAAATGTGTCGATGTGCGCATACAGCTACTAAAAAAAAAAATAATCATTTGGGGTGGACCACGTAATCGGTCTCTCTCATAACATAACAATAGATCCGCGTGTGAAATGTGTCGATGTGCGCGTCGCCCAGCCAACAATGTCTCGATAGTGTTCATCGCGTACTGCGGCGACTTTTAACATACTCCTAATAGCAACATAGCTCGGCTCCACCTCCTCCTTATATGCCACCACGGGCACCGAAACTCAGCCACACCGGTGCCGCGGTGTTCCTCCTTGCCACTTTCCAATGAAGCATGTTGTGATTGTGAATGCGGCTGTTTGTCTCAATGTGCTCTGCGATTTGCTGGCAATCAGTTCAGGGTGTACACCGCCTCCTCCCCATTGACAGGTGGGATAGGCTCCAGCACTCCCCACGACTCTCGTGACGATAAGCGGTGAAGAAAAGGGATGGATCGATGGATATTATCTTCAATAAAATCTCTGCAGCTGTAAAGGAGTACAGTTACACGGCACTGTGAAGCCATGGCTGATGTGTGGAAGGAAATCGGTGATTGTGTTTCTCACTGCAGTTGGAAGAATCCACTGATGTGAGTGACACAGCCCAGGTGTGCATTTTCATTCGTATAGTGTTTCGTGATCAAAAACATGGCATTTAGTAATTTCTGCCTTTAATAAATATTGTTCAGAGCAATATTTATTTGTCACATCTCAGTTCTAACTGTTGCACTCCAAAAAAAAATCATGGTCGAGCCAATTTGTCACCTTAGGATGTGCCTTTATTTTCTTGTAACATCTCAATTGTTGTGCATGCGTCAGAGATGTCCCTAGAAAAACAGCTAAGACAAGCCTGAGGACTGTAGTGAGTGAACTCAAACCAACCAAGATTGTCTTGCTCGCGAGGTACAGGCAAGGAGACCCTCTGCATGAGTGCACTCCCTCAGACTGCCAAACTGGTAGTCCGTGTCTGTTCTTTTTATTGCTTTCTCAGGTCAAAGGGTTACATGGTTACAAGTTCACACAGTGGAAATGCTAACACAGATGGCTACACCAACAGCACATAAACTCTGCATCCTCAAATAGTTGTCACTCAATTTCCTGCTCAAATGAGGTGGCGAACCTCCACTCACACTTTTAGACATGCACTCGTTTCACGGAGCTCAAGTACATACCTGTACGGGACATATGTTGCCCTTTTCTCTGTTTTATAGACTAATTTGTCTCCTTGAGAGGGACGAGTATTCTCGAGGTTTCCTTTTGCTGCAGTCGTCCAGACGCGCAAATTCACTCATTCCTCATGAGTGTGTGAGTTTCCTACTCACCAGAGATGTCTACTTCCTTCGACTTCTCGTCAACCCTCAGCCTCCAGACGCAAAGCCGAGGCCTAGTTACGGAAAGGGTCTCAAATTCCGTGGCCACGGTCTTTGCTTGGACGTTGACTCAGCCCCTGGAAACCTCAGGTATCTTGAGACCGGCTCAGAGGACCAAGTAAATGTTAGGTTTTCCAATTAGACATTCATTAAACTGGACAAAAAGTAATCAAAGACACCAGTTCAAGTTTGACAGCTCGCGAGGAGAGATGAGACCAACTGTGTCGTACAATTTACCACTGCACTCTGTGATTATTCTCTCCTCAGCACCTCTATTTATTTAGTTTAAAAATGCCCCTGATTTACATAGATGTCATAAAAAGGAGTGGGGTGAGCAAAACATAGTTGGAAACAAAGTGTACTTGTTCGTTCATGTGTGTGGAAGATTGCTGAGTACATGTGTGGTCATCATTTCTTTCACAGACAACAGATGCACCTGGTTCGAACAGTTCTGATGATTAGATGTTCATGTTCTTGTGCTATCTCCTGCTAAGAGGCTGGCACATTATCGAGAGCAGAGCAAAGCATTTCTTTATTGGAAGCAGATGTATTATAATTATATTCACAATTATTCCTACAGCCAGCTTCTTTTTCGTAGAAAAGAAGGACAAGACCCTGCGGCTCTGCATCGATTACGAAGGGCTGAACAACATCATAATAAAGAACAGGTAACTTCTCCCCCTCATTGCCATAGCCTTTGAACTTCTGAAGGGGACCAAGGTTTTTACCATGCTGGACTTGAGGAATGCTTACCACCAAGTGCGGATGAGAGAGAGGGACGAGTGGAAGACTGCATTCAACACGCCCACGGGGTATTATGAATCTTGAGTGATGCCTTTTGGACTCACAAACACATCAGGCGTTTTTCTGAATTTTATCAATGATGTTTTACGCGAAAAGCTTAACATATATGTTTTTGTGTACCTAGACGACATGCTGATTTCACCCCCCCGGTTGAAAATCCCATTTCAGGCACATTTGTGCGGTGCTACAACAGTTATCGCTATATGTCAAGGCTGAAAATTGTGAGTTCCACCAACCCTCCTTATCATTCTTAGGCTTTGTCTTGGCGGAGACGAAGATACGCATGGATCCTAGTAAAGTCGAGGCTGTTCTTCATTGGCCCACTCCGACTACCTGCAAGGAGGTGCAGAGGTTTATTAGGTTCGCCAACTTCTACTGCAAATTAATCCGAAACTTTAGTACGGTTGCGGCCTCATTACATACACTAACCTCACCCCACAGTTACTTCGTTTGGAACCCGGCATGCCAGGCAGCCTTCCGTAAGCTCAAGGCTAGCTTTACCTCAACTCCGAACTTCACCTTGCCCGATCCCAATAGGCAGTTTGTCGGCGAAGTTGATGCATCTGATTCAGGGATAGGGGCGGTTCTCTCACGGAGAAGTCTCAAGAATAGAAGATTACACCCCAGGGCATTTTTATCTAAAAAAAACTAACTCCAGCAGAACAAAATTATGACATTGGAGACTGTAAACTTCAAGCAGTCAAGGCAGCTGTATCAGAATGGAGACATATGTTAGAGGGGGCAGGGGGCAGGTCTCATTTTTGGAATTAACAGATTACAAAAATTTGGAATATATTAGGTCAGACAAAAGGCTTAATGCCAGGTGTGGAGAGTTGGTTATATTGTTACTTTTTTTATTAATTTCACCAAAATCCCTCACATTGTGTTTTGGATTATCTTCACTATTGCAATTTTATTTTCAATCTGACATGTTTATTTATTTTGCCATTATATTTTATATTTTCGTTATTTGGAAAGTCATTGCATTTATTTTAAAAACCGAAGTGATGTAAGTCAGGCCCATCTCTCGCCAGTCCGCCATGAATCTGACTGCGAGAGGTATGTACCCGAGGCCGTAGTAACAAATTTCTTTTCATAAGTTTTATTAATCATTTCATGTCAAAATTTTCAAGAACTGTTGTTTGGTGACACATTGTAAAAGTTTTAATTCACATACCGAATTGTGTTGCTGTATTTGAGTAAGGAGGCAAGCTGGCTAACTGTGCAGCTATTCCTGCATGTGCGTGTATGTGAGTGTGGGTTTTGGAAGGGTGCGGCTCAGCACAGGTGCTAATCCACGTCTCCTGTAACTTTTATGCTAGGTGGCCTTTTGGATGCCATGAAGGTCACACTTTTGATTTCATTTCATATGATCCAGGTATGTGGACAGTTGGTTGGGCTCAGGGATTACAATTATTAGAGTTTATATTTAAAATGTATTGCTGACTAACATGGAAGTGTTCCTGTGAGAAATGTATTTTTTATTTTTTATTATTTATATTTATGTATTTTGGTTTTATTTTTTTTTCTTTATTCCTGCTAATCCATTCTCATGTGATTTGGTTGTTGTTAGGTTTATCACCTAACATGCTGGAATAGTTGCACAAATAATGGACAAGAAGTCGTCTTTCTTCTGATTAGGAGGACTTGATAGACAGGCCAGTTATAGTCTCCAAGCACGTTCTGAACCAGCCTCTCACGTACTCTTTTGTAATTAGAAAACACACAAGGTCAAAAGGAGGGGTGAGCAGATGAAATGAACAAAGGTGCATTCTAGGATGATGATGTGGCACATCGTATGATGATGATTTAGCACATTCTTTGGTTATGATGGAGTTGTCCTTGGCCACTTGTAGGAAGATACTGTTGCATCTGTGTGTAGGAGCTCGTCCTGTGAACAAGACTCTTCGAAGCAAGGATGATACTTTGGCTTTGTTGCAAGTCCATAATAAATATATTAACGAGAACTCTAACAGTTGTATTATTTTATTACTGTGCATTAAGCACTGGCTTGTCATTTGTTATTCATCTTATATATAATTTATTCCTACATTTATTGTTTTATTTTTCAAAAAAATGTGAAGTTGCAGAGCATAATGTGAGTCCACCATGAATCTGACTGCGAGCGGTGGCCTTTTGGATGGCTAGAAGGTCACACTCTTGATTTCATTTCATATGATGCATGAATAAAACACAAATCAGACAGCAACCTCTGTCCAGCGTCCCTCTGTGTCCAGTCTCCCTCTATGCACCAGAACACAACGCAGTGTAGCCAGGGTGTGTGGACTGGCCCAGCTAAACAGGCAAGCTGGGTGGGCATTCTTCCTTACATGGTTTTGCTTTGTGATGACCTACCGGCCGGGAACAAAGAATGGGAAACCCGATGCGCTGTTGCATGTGCATGATGAGGAGCGAACCGAGTCTGACCCCGTGACTATCCTGTCCGAAGCTTGTTTTGTCTCACTCTTCACCTGGGAAATTGAAACACAAGTTAAAGACGTGCTAAAGGACTCTCATCACCAGGGCATGGCCAAAGCACAGTCTCTAATAGAGCAACGTTTCTGGTGGCCGAATATAAAAAAAGACGTCAGGGAGTACATCAACACGTGACCTGTTCGCGCAACAAATAAACCCTCCCAGCAACGCCCTAAGGGGAGTAACGCCCCCTGTACATTCCTCGACAACCAAGGTCACATATCACTCAAGACTTTGTAACCGAGTTACCGGCTTCGTAGGGTCACACCACTGTTCTCTCATGGTTGGACCGCTTCTCCAAAATGGTTCATTTCATTCCGCTACCTAAAGTCCCTCCTCAAAACAGACGGCCGAACTTATGATAAGTAACATATTCAGGTTGCACGGCCTTCCCACTGATGTGGTTTCCAACAGGGGGCCCCACCCCAGTTCATTTCCCGTTTCTGGAAAGAGTTTTGTTCTTTTATAGGGGCCACCGTTAGTCTTACAAAGGTAAGCAATCCAGTCACGATAAAATTAAAATTCCTGAAGTCGATGCGCATCCACCCAGCCTTTCACGTCACCCTGCTCAAGCCTGCTTGGGTGTCTCCATTGGTCCCGCCTGCCGGCCCCCCTCCTCCCTCTGTATTATTGATGGGGATCCGTTCTATGGTGTGTGCTGGCTCCTGTCGTCGTGCCATCGGGGGAGGGGAGTGCAATATCTGGTTGACTGGGAGGGCTACGGTCCCGAGGATTGGTCAAGGATTCCGTCCCGATTCGTGGTGGACCCCTTGCTCATTAGGGACTTACATGCATCGCATGCTTGGGTCCCTGGGCTGTCGGGGCGGGGGGGTACTGTCATGGGTATGTCTGTCCTCCACCTGGAGCGCACCTGCGTCTCGTTTTATATACAGTACAGTATATATTGCCATGTGTGGGGTCTGGTTCTTGCCAAATCGTAGTACTTCATGTCACGTTCCCACAATTCTATGTCCTTGCCTTTGATTCTCTGTGTACCAAATCCTGCCTAGTTAATGACCCTGCTTGTTCGCCTACTGACTCTGATACTCCTGCTTGTTTAGACTGCCTGCCTCTGTTTCGACCTTGGCTGAATAAAGATGCTTCCCGAACTGTACCTGGTTTCGTGAGTCATGCATTTTGGGTTCAGCCTCGTGTTCTGGTCATGACACCGATGACCAATGGCCGGGCTTCTCAACCTATGTCTAAGTGAGAGCCCAGACACCCTGTGAAGGAAACTCATTTTGGCTGTTCATATCCGGGGCCTTGTTTTTTCGGTCACGACCCACAGCTCGTGAAGATAGGTGGGGGTAGGAACATTGATTGACTGGTAAATTGAGAGCTTCGCACTTCGACTAGGCTCACTCTTCACCACAACAGACCGATACAACATCCGAATCACTGCAGACGCTGCACTGATCCGCCTGTCGATCTCCCACTCCATTCTCCACTGCTCCCCTCCGGTTGTGCGACGCACCGGTGATAGACAATATGGCAGTAATCTACTGTCTAGAACCAGCGTCAAGGGGGCGGACGCAAATGCAGGAGTTCCAGGCAACGAGATAATATCCGAAGTGGCATTATTCCTGAAAAACAGGTTGATAACAATAGGCAGTCCAAAACAAGGCAGAGGCACAAAAGTGCTAGGCTAGGCGGGATAAAAAAAAAAAAAACATGAAACGAGGTCCGATGACTGATGCAAACTACGAAACGTCACAAGTCGTGGTTGAACTGAAGGGCACAGAATCGCTGTGACAAAGGCTTTCTCTACACTAAACTTACAACTTACACACAGTAGCGGAGTAACCCAAGATGCGGTGAAGCTTATGGAACGAACTGCCAAATGCCAGTGACAAAACTCCAACTTAAATGCCTGGTCTAATTACAGTCAAATGAACAGCAGCTGAGTGACAGCTGTCAGTGGTAGTACCGCCCAGACCAGTGGCCCAGCCATGCCCATGACATCTGCTGCGTAGGCGCAATCAGCTTGACACACCAACCGCTTGGACGAATGAGCACCCCGGCTCCTATGTCCACAATACATTTTGTGGCTTTCAAGAAGTCCCATCCTAGTATACACGGGTCACTCACATCAGCCGCCAAAACCGAGAAGGATAGGGCAAACACAAATGTTCTATTCCCCTTTATAATGGCTGTCTCACCATTCACGGTTCTCCACCTTTTAAAGCCTCTTTCCAGAATGGTACTTATTGGTACAACGTCAGGCCTCAAAAATGTGGCTGAAGATCCAGAGTTCACCAGGGGTATACATGAAATGTTCCTAATCAACACTAGAACATGGCAAGGGCCCGCCACCTCCGTCAAACCCACTGTAGCAACAGTTTCATTGTGGGTGTGTGGGTCTCCACTCACAGTCACCACATCCGGGGACTCGAGATCCTGGTAAATAACTTAGGGAGTCCATGTCATCCAGGCTATGCGGAAACTTTTTTCGTTTCCCTGACGTCAACCCTCTTTGGGCACCGCCTCAACAGATAACCAGGTTGCCCATATCCCCAGCAGATAGTGGGGCGCAGATAGTGGGGCGCACACAAAGGGCGCTCTCATTCTTGCACGGGGCTAGACGGTTGTCAGGGCGCACACCATTTCCTCCAGCTGAGGTGGTCTTTGTTGCACGCCTGCTGTGAACGAAGCGGTTGACACTGGACAGGGGAATATTTGTAGTGGTTGCGAACCCTCGTTCTATTGCGAGAGCGAGTGCCTCTCCCAGGCATTCAGGGTAGGTGAGCTGTGTTTTCAAGCGTAGCTCAACTGGACCGAGAGCTTGGATAAATTGGTCGCATATCAGTTAATCTTGTATTGGATTTGGCATTCGAGCATATCCACACTGACCAAGGCTCTAAATCTCATGAGCAAGACAACAAACTGAGTTGTGCACTTTCCTTTCTTTTTGTGATAAAAATCCACAAAGACAAGATGATCTCCCTGCTTATGATGTCAGAAAAAAAAATTGCCACAAAAGTTGGTGTCAGAAGTTTAATTCCAGGATTGATCGACGATCCAGAAGCTCTCTGGACGAATGACTGATTATCCAGGACGAGCCTTAGTCAAGAATTAAGATGGGGGACTTCCCGGCTTCCTTCCTGGATTGGCCATCACCTCGATATTCCAAACGATCCACAATAAAGGATTACGGTAAAGAATTTTGTCATTTATTTCATTAATTTATTTTTTCCTTTTGTATCCTGAATTTCCTTCGTCACTTAGGACAAAAATTTTCTGGGGAGGTTTTTTGTAACCTGATTTTTTTGTTAGAAGAGACGTTCGTAAGTAGAGGTATGGCTGTATTACGACGGCCGATTGGTGAGTATGTCTGCCTCACAGTTCTGAGGAAATCCCTGCCTCATCTGTGTGGGGTTTGCATCTTCTCCCTGTGCCTGCGTGGGTTTTCTCTGGGTACTCGGGTTTCCTCCCACATCCTCAAAACATACGTGGTTGGTTAACTGATGACTCTAATTTGCATGTAGGTATGAATGTATGCAATGATAAGCTCCATCACACCTGTGACATTAGTAAGGATAAGCATTCCAGAAACTTGATGGACTGGTTTGTATGAATGTATTACCTGGACAACGTGATTGCGATTATATTTTCAACACAGTAACTTGCCATTGTAACCAGCTTTATTTCCAGAGTAAGCTGGGAACACTGGTTACAATGTAGTGAAGTGAACTTATGAAAAAAGCACATCTCCCCTCACACACACAAAATCCCTTTTAAGGATACAAAACCATTTACATACATATGTAATGATGATTTCCCAAAGGATTTCTAGGGTCAAATCCTTCGTTAATCAATGAATCTTCAGACGCGACTTTAATTGTTGTGGGACTTAAAAACGGGAAATCCACTGGTTTGTATTAACAATGTATCCAATAGGTCATGTAATATGTACTCTATTTTGACAATGTAATGTTAAATCCGCTCTCATTTAATAGTGTTTTGAAAAGATTTTCATCGACAATTACGAATTTTCAGGGGCGGTGCCATTTTCAGGAGTCACAAGACCTATGTGAGTGGATGTGATGTGTACTGTGGCGCAACAAAGGCTCGATTACACAGGACACCATTTATGCCCAACGCTGATTTCTCGGATTTATCCTCATCTGATGAAGAAATAGCAGCATCGGTTGATTGGGGAAACGAAGGAATTCTTCCAGACACAGGCGTGAGCGGTGCCGCTCATGCCGCCGTGGGCTGTGTAACTAGTTAGCATGCCGGAGTCTCATTTGTTATCGGAATAGATAGGTTTCCAATTACGCCATCTTGTGTGTTACCACCACCCTTAGACCAATCTGATAAATTAACGGTAGAAAAAAACTTCATACTTTACGTATCACCTGTGTTCTATGACCTCTTTGACACACAAGATGGCATAATTGGAAACCTATCCATTAACCAGGACCCAGCGTACCGGCGGCTGCGGGACTGCGTGCTGTGCGATTGAGCTCTTCACCGGCAGCCCGGTCCTGAGCCCGTGTGTGAGCGGGACGGAGGACGTGCCCATGTGGGTTTTAAGTGGGAGGTGTCGGAAAAGTTACCACAGGGAGAACTGGCTTGTTATGGCCAAACGTTCGAAGCAATGTTGCTTTTTGATCCTTCAATGTCGGCTCTTCCTCCACAATGCGGAGGAAAAAGGCGTGACTGACACCTGTTATGCGGGGGACAGACACCCCCAAGCCGGCTTGCTGGCTCTTGCCGCTCACGGCTGTGTAGAGAAGTATTCCTCCGTCTTCCTGATCTACGAGCGGCTGAAATTGCGGAGACGCTCACGGCTGGGTGTGGAAGTATTCCTCTATCTTCCCGATCAACTGATACTCCTATTTCTTCATCAGACGAGGGTAATCCGAGAAATCAGCGCTGGGCATAAATGATGTCCCATGTAATCGAGCCTTTCTTGCAGCACTGCACACGTCACATCCATTCACGTAGGTCATGTGACTCGAAAATGGCAGCGCACCTGAAAATTCGTAATTGTCGATAAAAATCTTCTCAAAACACGAAATGAGAGAGGATTAAACATCATATTGTCAAAATAGAGTACATATTACATTACCTATTAGATACATTGTTAATGCAATGAGCAGATAGAATGAGTTCTCTGTTTCCTTGGCCCTCGACAAAGCCAACAACGCACTGTGTGGCTCATTTGGTGACAAAAACAATCTACGTTCTATTCTCGCAGCCAATTAATGAAGCGTACGGCTGTTTTTCCAGCGACTGACACGCTAGCAGCCAATCAACGGACGGAGACTGAAATCGTAGTTAGCACCACCCAATCGAGAGCCCCTGCACGGTCGCCGGGGAAACCCCATAGCGTGGCAATGTGTCAGTTTCGCTTGAACCCGCAGTCGATGCCGGCGCGGCGAGGTTGGGGGGCGGGGGGGGGGGGTGTCTGCGTGGGGGCGCTTCTCCAATGCAAAGATCGGACACAGAATCAGAGCCCTTTACAGCAGTACAACCCTATAAAAACATTTATAATAAACATAGTATTTGCAAATACACGGTACTTGTAAATCAATAGATTTATAAACCTGGAATATATCGGAGGCGTCCAATGGAAGTAATGCACTTGGAAATAACAGAGGATTTAACTTTCCCTTTTTTTGTGGCAGCCGCGGAGAAGTTTGTTTCCTACCGTAGGAGAACGAGCTACTTTTAAAGGCAAAGGATACAGCAGACACCGCGGCCGACTGACGGGCCTACTGGTTTGATTGGAATTCATGTTAGGGTTACTCCTAAGGAATTCTATGAATTTTCCTCGTTTGTGCACCACTATGATGCATCTTTAGGTAAGTGACTGTTTAGTAACACTATCATCAGTTGTGTGAGACAGCCACAATATAGCAAGAGACGTTCTCGTGATATCAGTCATCTCGACAGAGCGAAGAAGCTAAAAGCTAGCTAACTATTTAGCATCCACTTAAGTTTATCAGAAGTAGTCGAACAGCATTCACTGTCTTTCCTATTTCATGACTGTGTGGGTGAACTGAATATCCCTCAAACATTTATCTATCACGGATGGGGTTTCCTGGTTTGGGACTGAACTTCGTGGCTTTTTATGAGATGCTTGTTGTTTTTTAAAATATAGCGACCTTCAACGTTCATATAGCGTGTTACAGACTCAGACACGTATGCATTTATGTATGTATGTGTGCATGAATATCTTTGTATGTGTTAGAAGTACTCCGTTAGTTGGAAGTGTTTAAACGTTTGTCTAGCAAGCATAAGCCCACACCACTAGAACTTGTACTTGATTTCTAGAACACAAAAACCCGAGTCATTTATCCAAGCATATACTTAAATAATTCGTTTTAACAAACAGCCTTTCAACCAGAATTGTTGAGCCAAACGCGGTTATGACAAACATTCCGTCTTTATTTGTACATAAACCTATGATCCAAGTATAGTGTCATCTGTTCGACCTCAAACATTTTGTGGCCCTCGAGTTTCCCTATCAAATACAGTATCCACATCCACAATATAGTTAGCCTATAAAGCAACCAGGTGCTGTTGTCGACGTGTGTGTGTGTGTGTGTATCGTCGTTTTTTTTTAAGTTGCAGTATCTATAGTGACATTCCTAACTTCGTTCTGGCGTGTGAATTGGGCTCAAAAGCTCTGTTGTGTTTTAACTATATTTGTGCATATCCCCCCTCTGTGTGTGGGTAGTCTACTGAACAGTTTCGCTTGGTTGGTGACTTACTGTTCTCTTCACCCACCTACCGACGCCCAGCCTTGGTGGCGGTTAAGATAAATGGGGGAGGTATTTTTGAGGGAGCGCTTGTTTCCTAATTTAGCCTCAGGTTTGTATTAATGGCCAAGTGCACGTAAATCCGCGGACTATAAGTGTTTGCAGTCAAGGGTCCCCAAATTAAAATCTCACAGATGTTTTCAACTAACAAGAGTTAATTCAGGTAATTTCCTAGGAATGAGTTGGAACACGCAGTACAATACAATACACTAGGTTCATTTGTGCGGGGAGAAACTGCATTTGGCTCCATTTAGCGTTATTGTAGCGATTTTAGATGAAGACACTTTCTGACTCAATAGTCGTGCATTGGTGGATCGATATGTTAATAGTAAAAAATAATTTCTATTTTTGCTCAGTTCAGCTACTCAATGATGTGACACTTTCTAAGCAGTGTATTTGTTACACATTACAGGTCAAGTGAGCTCAGAAGTTAGTAATTATTTTTTAGACAAATTGAAAACTTGCCCTGATAATACAAAGATTTATAAGTCAGGTATTTTATTCACTTCATGCTCAATAAAACAATGAGTGGCAATCCATCATCAGCATCAAAAACTGAGAATTTATGTTTACAGCCAGGTGGCAAAGGTATTGCCCTGACCTTGATGGTTTGTTGCTATCTCTTAGATTTGTCAGTGACTGTACTTGATTGCGCATTTTGTTGAGCCACGGTCTCACATTTGTATGTTGCATTATTAGGCTAAATGTCAACTTTGTGTCTTGTAGTTTGCAAGGTTTGGAACAGTTGGGTGTGTTGAACACTAGTGCTGGACCCACCTTTACTTGAAGCTTAGGACCAGGGACAAAGATATATGATTGCGTGCATTAAAATGTTCGGGAAATTCTGTTTTGTTCACAGATAAATTTTTCTTGAAATGGGCAACTTGCAGACAAGCAGTACTAGACGGGCCCAGGTCAGTTTTGTGTTTACAGAAGTAATGTGTGACTCTCCCATTTTGACTGGGACTGGTGACAAATTATTTAGTTGCTTCCCCCACGATGATTACGTACATATCTGTTGTGGAAGCCTTGCATTTTCAATATAATGGTGTAAATGAGACTTGAATGCACATTTATTTTACCAAGGTGTATTTTAATCATCAAAAAAGGAAAGATTAGTTGTGATGACTGTCCTTGTTCAATAAAAAAATGTGAACCAGTTAACCAATCAGAATTTTGTGTTGCTCACATCAATGTTTAATCAATTAATCAATCTTTGATCATGACAAACGGTTAGGAGTTCAGGTTTTCTTTCTCACTAATTGTCGGGCTGGAAATAGATTGTTTCAGTTTCAGAAATCTCTAGTTAATTTGTATTTTTTTTTAATGTAATGTTTGAAGTACATGCTTAATCAAATAATAGTTCAAGAGTAAGAATACCGGGATTGGTTTGAGTGCATAGTGCCCCCCCCCCAACGACACCAACAAAAAAAAGCCAGATCAGCTTACCATACGTACTATATTACTTTAAGAAGAAGGAAAAAAAAGCATTATCGGCTCTTTGGAGCTTATTGGCTGGCATCATCAAAGCGCCACCCAAATACTCTTTCCCTCCCTCCTCATACTGCTGCGCTATTTTCTACATGGTTAGTCTGTTTGTGAGAACCTCTCTAGTTCAAAATGCCTCCAAACTGTTGTGTGCTGTGATTGATCCAAGCGTGAGATGATGATGATGCGAGATACGAGAATTTTTCAAAATGGGAGCTGCGTTCACTTTGACGGATTGCATAAAAACAGCCGGTGGCTGAGGAAGGGGAAGCTGATCGATCGGCAAAAAAGTAAAAGTTTTCGATATGACCAAAGACAGCAGAAGTTACGCTTTGTGGCGCCATTATGGCATAAATGAATCACCGACGTGCTACATAAAGTATGATGTAGTAAACATCTATAAAACCGCTTCAATAACTTTCAATAAGGAATCGATATGTGTGATGATGAACCTCAAACTGCAATGAGGGATTTACCCCCTTGGGGACGAGGCTTTTCGGCAAGGAAAGGTTGATTTGAGAAATTTCAAAACCTTGCGAAACATGGTATGAGCTGTGGAGTTAAGCAATCATCTTGACGGGTTATGTCCTTGTACACGGTGTTGGATTAAATTAGTTTAAATTCATATATATGTATTACAGCACTCGCTAAAAAGGCTTCGCAGTTGCTCTACTTCCTGCGGAAATTGAAAAGCGCAAGAGCCCCATCCCCATCATGATCTCCTTTTACAGAGGTACAATCGTGACCATCCTGTTCAGCAGCATTAATACCGTGTGGTATGGCGCTTGCATCACCTCCTGCTGCAAGATCCGACAACACATTGTAAGGTCAGCTGAGAATATTATTGGTCTCCCCTTCCTTCTGGATATTTATAACACTCGCCTAACCCACAAGGAAACCAAGATTGCCAATCCCAATCACTCATCCCACTGCCTCTTCAAATTGCTGCCATCGGGGAAGAGGCTGCAGAGTCTTTGAGCCAAAACCAGTAGGCTCAAAGACAGTTTCTTCCACTAGGTAGTGAGGATGCTCAACTTTCTCTCTGCTTTGCCCCCATTATTATTATCCTGCGCTGGGACCCACCACCATTGACCCCAGACCAGAAATTAAGTTTATGAACAAACCGGACTTTACAGCTCTACCGACATCCCACCATACATTTTAAAATAGATATTGTTATGAAAACTACAGATACAGCGAAGAAAATAAGTATTTTAACACCCTGGTATCTTGCAAGTTCTCCCACTTAGAAATCATGGAGGGGTCGGAAATTTTCATTGTAGGTGCATGTCCACTGTGAGAGATATCTAAAAAGAAAAATCCAGGAATCACAATGTGTGATTTTTTTTTTCTTTTTTTTAAATTTATTTGTGTGATACAGCTGCAAATAATTTGACCACCTGAGAAAACCAATGTTAATATTTGGTCCAGTAGCCTTTGTTTGCAATTACAGAGGTCAAACATTTCCTGGAGGTGTTCACCAGGTTTGCACACACTGCAGGTTGGAGTTTGGCCCACTCTTCCACACAGATCTTCTCTAGATCAGACAGGTTTCTGGGCTGTCACTGAGACACACAGAGTTTCAGCTCCCTCCAAAGATTTTCTATAGGTCTATTAGTCTGAAGACTGGCGAGGCCACGCCAGAACCTTGATATGCTTCTTACAGAGCAACTGCTTGGTCTTCCTGGCTGTGTGCTTCGGGTCATTGTCATATTGAAAGACCCAGCCACGACCCATCTTCAATGCTCTGACTGAGGGAAAGAGGTTGTTCTCCAAAATCTCACAGTACATGGCCCCGATCATCTTCTCCTTAATATGAAGTCGTCCTGTCCAATGTGCAAAAAAACACCCTCAAAGCATGATGCTACCACAGGCATGAGGATTTCGGCAAGTATGGTAACCGATCTTTCGGTTCCGTTGATTTGTGTCCTGGGAAACGATTTTTCGGTTCCCATTGATAATCCTCATGGGAACCCGGTTTTACATTTACTTCAGAATAAAGCCATCAGCCATATAACAAAGTTTCCTGTTGTGTTTGAAGAGCTGGGTATAGTTTTTCTCGTTGCCTTGCCTGATAAAACCTTCTAAGGTTGGATTTGTTGAACTTGCTGTTGCGGCATTAGACACACCACTCGTACTTTGATCACTTTGACTGCATTCGCTTTGAGTTTCATTCATTTCTCCACAAAACTTTTTTTTGCCCAGTCGTGGAGTGAGCCGCTCTTCACGTGTTTATCCGCATTACCTCAGTGTACGTAAGACACCCCGTCAATATAGTTGAGAATTGACTGTAGCGGCGGTCCCGATATGCCTCGCCGCTTCGCTTCGTTCCGTATTGCTGCATGGTGTTCCGAACATATTCTGCACCTCAGCTTTATCACCTCACCTTCATTGGTTTCGGCAATAAATTCTTCAGATATAGTCCACTTTTGGAACGTCATTAGGGACACAGTCTCTTGTCTTTTACGCTTAGCAACCAACATGTTTGACTAGCGTTTGAGTGACCCTGATATGAATATCTCGACCTTGCGCATGCGTAGCGAAGAAGCGGAAACCGGTGCTGTTTGTAAACCACACTGACAAAGCTGGGCGTTGTAATCATTAAAAATAAAGGGGTTCATGTAGGTTCGTTTTATACAGATTGTTGTATTTCATTGAGAGCTTGTTTTACATTCCACAAATGGGTGAATTTTATTAAAAGTAAGCCCTGAGATCTGGGAAACGAACTTTCGGTTCCGTGTTTTCTCAGGCTGGGTAACGACACGGTAACGGAACGATTGTTTCCGTGAAATGCTCATGCCTGCTACCACCCCCCATGCTTCACAGTAGGGAAGGTGTTCTTGGGATGGAACTCATCATTCATCTTCCTCCAAACACGGTGAGTGGAATTATGACCAAAAAGTTCAATTTTTGGTCTCATCTGATCACAAAACATTCTCCCATCACTCCTCTGTATCATCAAAATGGCCATTGGCAAACTTAAGACAGGTCATGTGCTGGTTTAAGCAGGGGGACCTTCTGTGCCATGCATGATTTCAAACCATGATGTCTTAGTGTATTACCAAAAGTCACCTTGGAAACTGTGGTCCCAGCTCTTTTCAGGTCATTGACCAAGTCCTGTTGTGTAGTCCTGGGCTCATTCCTCACCTTTCTAAGGGTCATTGAAACCCCACAAGGTGATATCTTGCATGGGGCTCCACTGCGATTGAGATTGACCGTCATGTTTAGCTTCTTCCATTTTCTAATGATTGCTCCAACAGTGGACCTTTTTTCACCTAGCTGGTTGGCAATTTCTCCATAGGCCTTTCCAGCCGTGTGTAGTTGAGGCCTTTCCAGCCGTGTGTAGTTGAACAATTTTGTCTCTGGTGTCTTTGGCGAGATCTTTGGTCTTGGGCATGTTACAAGTTTAAGTCTTACTGATTGTATGGGGTGGACAGGTGTCTTTATGGAGCTAACAACCTCACACAGGTGCATCTGATTCAGGATAATACATTGAGTGGAGGTGGACTTTTAAAGGTGGACTAATAGGTCTTTGAGGGTCAGAATTCTCGCTGATAGACAAGTGTTCAAATACTTATTTGCAGCTGTATTACACAAATAAATCATACATTGTGATTTCTGGATTTCTCTTTTTAGATTAGCTCTCTCACAGTAGACATGCACCTACGATGAAAATTTCAGACCCCTCCATGATTTCTAAGTGGGAGAACTTGCAATATAGAAAGGTGTTCAAATACTTATTTTCTTCACTGTACCTATAATAAGTATGAGATTGTGACTTACTTTGACTTGATCTCAGTTCTAACTTTAGTGTGTCTATACATCTCAATGTGAACGGTCATTTTCCCCCGTAGTACCGCGTTATCTTGAAGTTGAAAACGTTTCCCTCTACATGCTTTTGGAAGATGTAGATCATCTACTGCCAGTTTTCATCAATGGATTGACAATAGATACCGCCGTAAATTATGATATATTATAACAATACATAACGATTGCCGGCAGGAATGTTTGTTACAATGTATCGCAAGTTTGTTACTGCTAACGGCGATTATGTTGAACTAAACTTTCAGTATTTTCAAAACATTGGGAGTATAGACATTTTGTGTTTATTCCTTAACAGGCCAGTGCATTTTTCTTCAGATAGTTTGTCAGCTGAAGAATTTTTATTGATGAAAAATTTTAAATGCTGTTTTATATCATATTTGACTAATATCAGTTGAAATTGGAAATGATCATTTCTGAGTTTTAATTTTTTTTCCATTTTAGTTGTGTATTTGTTTATTTTATTTTTAATTTACAGTTATGCTATATTAATCCAGTAAATTATTTTAAGGCTTGAGCGTCCATCTCTAATCACACCTCAACTTTATCTGCGGGCATGACTGGTGGACAACACCCGTAACTTTATATCTGCGAGCATGACTGACTACACCCGTACAGTGACGAAAATAAGTATTTGAACACCCTGCTATATATACCATGCTGTGGTACCTGTATTCGACTATACAATGTGGTTGTATTTTTTATTTTTCATCCATACCTAAATATAATGTGCTCTATTAACTTTTGGGAAAAATTTGTGCCTTATTTTCGACAAATTACGGTATTTGAACACCCTGCTATATTGCAACTTCTCCCACTTAGAAATCATGGAGGGTTCTTAAATTTTCATTGTAGGTGGATGTCTACTGTGAGAGAGATAATCTAAAATGAAAAATTCAGAAATCACAATGTATGATTTTATTTATTTATTTTTTTTAAACGATTTGTTTGTGTGATACAGCTGCAAATAATTATTTAAACAACTGAGAAAACCAATGTTCATATTTGGTACAGTAGCCTTTGTTTACAATTACAGAGGTCAAAGGTTTCCTGGAGTTGTTCAACAGGTGGTGCACACATTGCAGGAGGGATTTTGGCCCAGTCCTCTACACAGATCTTCTCTAGATCAGACAGGTTTCTGGGCTATTGCTGACAAATACAGAGTTTACGCCCCCTCCAAATATTTTCCAATGGGTTAGCGGTCACTCACATTTGATGCGCCTCCATGCTCACAAATCTGCTCAGTCGAGCACGAAAAATCACGTGCATAAAATTTGTTACGAGTAGAAAAAATAGGTATTGAAAGACCTTGCTTATTTTGTGTAGTCTTGACATTAATTTGTGTTTATTTAATAAGTGTTCTTCACTAAACAAGTCTGCTCCTAAACAATCAGGATTCACCCGGAAACCAGAAGTGCAAGAAAAATTGTTTGATTTTGATACTGCGAGCATGACTGAATACACCCGTACATTTTTCAAATGTGACTGGTTTAGGTCTGGAGACTGGCTAAGCCACGCCAGAACCCTGACATGCTTCTTACGGAGCCACTCCTTGGTTATCCAAAAGTCATCACAAGCATCTGCTTTTTCAAAAGATTTGTGCAGCAAATAATCCATTGGTCATTTCAGTCTCGTGAGTTTCCGAAAGCTCTTGAAGTACCTGCTGTTAAGCCTCTGCTATAAAAACAGTGCGGTGGACGCTTTTATGTTAACAAGCTATGGACCCATCTCTAATCTCCCTCTCATTGCCAAGATTGTTATTTTTAATCAACTCAGCAGTTTCTTGTCTTTAAATAGACTTTTTGACAAATTTCAATCAGGTTACCGAAGTCATTGCACTACAGAATGTGCTCCTATCAAAGTGCTAAATGATATGAGGTTGAAAACTGACTCAGGGGAGGTGTAAATTTTGGTCTTTGTCATGAACGGGGCTCGAGGGTGGACCCAAATGCACGACTCAAGAGACAAGCAGACAGTGCAGAGGAAACCTTTATTCGGTCCAAGGTCTGGGATCAGGCAGACAGCCCAAACAATCAGAAGTGATAGTACAGCAGGCTTACGAGGGTGGTCAGTGGACAGGCGTGGGTTGGTACACGGAGAGCAAAAGTCAGGCAAACAGGAGTGCGGGAACGAGGCATCAACGACGACGATATGGCGGAGGACAAGTCGTCCCCCGGGTCCTATATATACAGGGAGGCATCAGCTGGGACAAGGTGCAGGTGTGCGCTGACTAATTGGCTAGCCACGCCCAGCCTGGGCAGGAACCCAGGAGCATGACAATCTTGTTGAATCTCATTTCATAATATACTGCTAAATAGGTTGGAAACATGGATAGGACTAAGTGGAACGGTCCTAAAATTGTTCAGGTCTATGAAGTAAAAGGCAGTTAATGACACTCACCCAATTGACTTAATATTTATTGTTTCTGCCTCAAGTTAAACATAGCATTTTTAAAATAGTAGTTACTGATGAATAGTAATCCTTCATTTTTTGCAGTCAATGGGGACCAGAACCACCCGTGAAAAGTCAAAAACGCGAAGTAGCGGGGATGTATGCTTATGTGAGTAACACGTTTAAAACATGTAAACAATATTTGTTCTTGCCATATTTGAGACAAAACGAGGTATTTAAATTGTTGATAAAATTTTATGAATGTATGCAATATTCTAAATTTATAATAAAATATAAATGATAAAACATTGTATAATATTAGTGTATACTGACCATTCATCACTTGGAGACTTCTGCTGGAGGCGCTGCGGATGTTTATGTGTTCAATGTTTAAGCACACGTGATAAACAAAGCAACTGTAAGCAAACGTGACATCCAATGCAAGTGTGAGTCGATAAACAAAGCAGCCGTGGCGTGAGTTTCGCACGCAATGTAATGTGGCTCTTTGTTGAATCATATTGTTCAAGCATATTAAACACAGCAAAAGAGCATTAAAAGCAAAACAAGAGCAAATATGAGGTAACTATGCAGGGCCCTGGCTAGCCTTTTTTCATCATCAGCCATTTTTTTGAGCCAAAATAAATTTTCATTCGCCACTTTTCCATAATCATAGCCAGAAAATAGCCAATCACATGCAGGTCTATCCGCTTGTATCCAGGATCTTGTTCTTTCAGTCACGACCCACAGCTCATGCCCATGGGTGAGGGTAGGAACGTAGATCGAGTGGTAAATTGAGAGCTTTTCCTTTCGAATGAGCTCTCTCTTTACCACAACGGACCGATACAAAGTCTGCATCACTGCAGACGTTGCACCGATCCGTCGATCTCCCGCTCCAAATCTTCCCTCACTCGTGAACAAGACCCCAGGATACTTGAACTCCTCCATTTGGGGCAGGTTACGTTAGGTAATACCGCTAACTACTAACTACTAACCCGCTTAAAAACAGAGGTTAAGAGGAAAAGTGCAGATTTTTCCTGCTGTGGATTGGCGATAAAGGACGCGATGTCAGCAATATGTGGACACTGACCGAAGTCGACGATTAGTTGCTAAAAACTTAATCTTAAAAATTCTCTGATTACCTTACTCCGAAAGCAATCCCCGTATTTGCTAAATGTAAGTTTCACGTAAAGGGGCAAGGTAACTGTGAGTCATGTGAGTGCTTTGTGACAGAGCTCAAGCTGTTGGTTAAAGACTGTAACTACACAAACAGCGATGAGATGGTCAGAGACCGCATACTTTTTGCTACCAACTTACCGAGTGGGCGCAAAAAGTTATTCAACCAGGGGGCGGCGCTCACGCTCGAAAAAAGCTATTGGCATAGCCCACTCCTACAAGTTAGCAAAAGTGCAGCTAAAGGCTATGACTAGCGACAGCCACGAGGTCCGCGTTATCCACCGCAAACCTCGAAAGCAAAGTTTCATTGCAGGTGCTAGTAGGCATATTGACAGCCAAAAGACCTGCATAAAAATATGTAATAAGCGTGGAGGATACCACAGTAAATTAGCTGAATGCCCGGCAAAATGTAAACAATACCTGAAGTGTCAGACCACTTTTTCTGTCTGTTCTTTCAACCATAAGTCACACAATGAAATACCGTGATGAAAAGGCTGTAAGATGCTTATAAGCAAGCCAATATTCATAAAAAGATCACTAAAAAACGATAGTTGTACTTTTGCCATTCAGTGGGCGTCATAAACAAAAGTCATTTGACTCATGACTTCACGTGAAAAGTTTCTATTCAGAGGCACTGAATAGATCCCAGCTGTCCACGCGATGTTGCAGAGGCGTATCAACCAGCCCCACAACATCCAGATTCTTTAGGAACTCCAGGCGAATCTCATCCCACCCTGGAGCCCTGTCAGGAAGGAGCTTTTTAACCAATTCGATTACCTCAACCCCGCAAATAGAAGAGCCCGCCTCAGAGAAACCAGACTCTGCTTCTTCATGGGGAGGCGTGTTGGTGGAATTGAGGTCTTCAAAATATTCTGGCCACCGAATCACAACATCCCGAGTTGAGGTCATCAATGCCCTATCCCCACTATACACAGTGTTGACTGTGCACTGCTTTCCCCTCCTGAGACGCCGGACGGTGAACCAGAATTTCCTCAGAGCCGTCTTGAAGTCGTTCTCCATGGCTTCACCAAACTCCTCCCACGCCCGGGTTTTTGCCTCTGTGACCACTGAAGCTGCATTATGCTTGGCCAGCTGGTACCTATCAGCTTCCTCGGGAGTCCCACAGGCCAAGAATGCCCAATAGGACTCCTTCTTCAGCTTGACGGCATCCTTCACTGTTGCTGTCTACCAACGTGTCCGGGCGTTGCCGCCACGACAGGCACCGGCCACCTTACAGCTGCAGCTCCGGTCGGCCGCTTCAGCAATGGAGGCGCGGAACATCGTCCACTCAGATTCAATGTCCCCCGCCTCACCTGGAACTTGGACAAAGTTCTTTTGGAAGTTGGAGTTGAAATTCCTTCTGACAGGGGAATCTGCAAGTCGTTCCAAGCAGACCCTCAAAATACATTTGGGCCTGCCACGTCGGACCCCCACCATCGGCGCAAACTCACCAGCAGGTGGTGATCAGTTGACAGCTCTGTCCCTCTCTTCACCCGAGTGTCCAAGTCGCAATTCCCATGACACGACCACAAAGTCAAACATCGAACTGCAACCTAGGGTGTCCTGGTGCCAGGTGCATGTGTGGACACCCTTATGCCTGAACTTGGTGTTCGTGATGGACAATCAGTGATGAACACAGAAGTCCAGTAACAGAACACCACTCAGGTTCTGATCGAGAGGACTGTTCTTCCCAATCACGCCCTTTTGGGGCTCACTGTCATTGCCCACGTGGGCATTGAAGTCCCCCAGCAGAATAAGGACTCCCTCTAACAGGGTTCGCATGCGGCCCTAAAAGTCCCTAAAAACCCCTAAATTTTCGAAGGTGCATTTAGGGGCCCCTAAAAGTCCTTAAAAATCCGCGAAAATCGGTCAAGCCCCTAAAAAAAGGCCTTAAATTTAAAAAAAATCAAAAGGAGGATCTCTACCGCCAAAATTCTCCCGAAAAAAAAAATCTTTTGTTTAAAAAAAAAAAAAAAAAAGATCCGTCTGGCGTCCAAAACAGCCGGAAATTGTCAACGGAAGTCACCGTGTTCACAACTAGTCACCATCTTGTCATCGATATTCCATTGTTCGTTTCCGTGAGTAGGCATTTCACTTCGTCTTCGTTACGACGTAGTGTAGTTCTTTCATTGATCCAACTTGTATCATGGGGAAGTGCATTTTTCAAGATGCTCGGGTTGAAAGTAAGGAGTTTGGGAGCTGGGTTCGTCGAGATCCAAAAGATCAGCACATGTTTTACTGCTATCTGTGGAAGCAGAGTTACCAGCTTGAAAAGATGGGCGTCAAAGCGCTGGAGTCGCATCGGAAAAACAGGAGACACGCTGATTTGGCGAAGACTCTCTCATCTTCCGTTGGTATGAATCTGTTTCTAAAATATCAAGACAGTGAAGCGTCAATTTTAGGCAGTGGTATTAGCAGTGCATGCGGACCAACAGTTGTCCAGTCATCGACTTCAACCAGCCAGAAGTCAGGCTTTATAAATGTAGTTCAATACACAAATGCGGACTCATTAAAGGCAGAGATCGTGTGGACTTTAAAAGTGATCTGCAGCCATTGCAGTTACAAATCTTGTGAAAATAATTCGAAAGTGTTTGCAGTCATGTTTCCACACAGTGACATTGCTAAAAACTACCACTGTGGGGAAAGGAAGACTTCGTACCTGGCTACATTTGGCATCGCTGCCCACTTTTCATCTTACTGAGGCAGAAAGTGTAGGCTGAATCAGAGTAAATCATGAGATGCAAGAGAAGCAGCTGGACATTCATCTGCGATTGTGGATTGATGACCGGGTCCGCACTTGCTACCTCACCTCTGAATTCCTGGGACATTCAGCAGCAACTGATCTTCTGGAGCGTCTGGACCCTATCGTGTGTGACTTCGGTCACCAAAAGCTGCTCCAGCTCTCGATGGATAGCCCCAATATTAATTGGAAGCTGTACAAATCAATTCAAGAACAAATAGAAAAGACGACCTCCCGCCGTATGCTGCAGACTGCAAGCTGCGGTTTACACATCCTCCATAATGCATTTCGAATCGGTTGCGAGGCAGCTGGATGGGGGGGTGGAAGATTTTCTGTCCAGCCTCTACAACTTGTTTTGCGATGCACCTGCCAGGCGTGAGGACTTTAAACAAGTCACTGGATCCGACACTCTCCCTCTCATGTTCTGCAAGGACAGATGGCTTGAAAACATTAATGTGGCAGAGAGAGCCATCACCCTATTGCCAGACGTGTGAGATTATTGCGAGGCAGCAAGGACGAAGAAGGTGTCCTGCCCAACCAACAGCTCCTTCACTGTTGTTCAGAAAGCAGCACAGGACCCAGTCTTTGTTGCCAAGCTTCACTTCTTTCTAATGTGCGCCAGGCTGGTGGAACCATTCCTGAAATTGTACCAGACTGACAAGCCTATGGTTCCCTTCATCACAAAGGACATGGGCACCCTCATCAAGACTCTGATGGAAAAGTTCATCAAGCCTGAACTCCTTAAAGAAAAGGCAGCCTCCCTCACCAGCCTTGTCCAGATTAATGTGGGTGACACTAACACTGGGTCACACTGGGTGGATTTATCGAAAATAGGCATAGGCTTTGCTGCTGAGAGACTACTTCTGAAATCTGGCATTTCAACTGACTGTGTAAACCAGGAATTTAGAATTAGCTGCCAAACTTTCCTGGTAAACATGATAGAAATCTTGCTGGAGAAGGCCCCCATCATATACAGTTTAGTCCGCCTACCAAGCTGGATGGACCCTCGACAGATTGCCATGAAAGATGAGAAGGAGTACAACAACAAAAAACTCCAAAAAACCTTAAACATCATGGTGGATCTCAGAAGGGTGGAGGAAAGCAATTGCGACAGGATTCTGTTCCAGTATTCCAGACTGAGTGAAAAAATCCAAGAAGATGAGGAGATTAGGGTCGCTTTCTCTGACTTTAACATCTCCAAGGACAGACTGGACACGCTCTTCCACTCCACTCTGCATCAGCAGGAAAGCCAGCAGTTCTAGGAGCTATGGGGCGTCATAAAGTAGCTGCTGCTCCTGTCCCATGGATAGCCATCTGTGGAAAGAGTCTTCTCCACAAACAAGGAGGTCACCTTTGTTAAACCAAGAACAGCCGATGGCACCATTGGGTAAGTCTTTTTTCCTTACTCTTGATTTCCCACAATGGCCCAAAATTTTTCATGGTGGCCCTAAATTTTTTCCGTTTCGGCCCAAAACTTTTCGTGTCAGCCCCTAAGAATGCCCCGAAAAAGCCCTTAAATTTTTTTGATCAGACTGAGTATGAACCCTGTCTAAGGACTCCAAATAGGGTGGGTACTCTGAACTGCTGTTTGGTGCATTGGCACATACAACAGTCAGGACCCGTCCCACCACCTGAATGCCGCAACGTATAGGCCCCAAGTCACAGGGCATTAAGTATACCCACACCTGCTCGGCATCTCTCACCTTGGGCAACTCCAGAGTGGAACAGACTCCAACCCCTCTCAAGAGGAGTGGTGCGCAGAGGCGAGTCTGACTATATCTAGTTGGAACTTCACGACCTCACACACCAACTTGGGCTCCTACATGGGTACCGATGGCGGTGCTATGTACAATTAATCAATTCAATCCAACACCCTTTACTCGGACATAACTCCTTCAACAGAATTGTTCAACTCGGGAGCTTGTACCCTTTTGTCGCACGCTTCTGAGGGCGTAACGCATTAGAAATTTTTCAAACCCACCATTGCTTGCTGAAAAGCCTCATTCTTGAGAGAGTTGAATCCCTCATTGCAGCTTGTGGTTCCTCGTCACACATTTCGCTTCCTTATTAAAAGTTATTGACTCGGTTTTACGCATGTTTACCACATCATTCTTTATGTTGCGCAGTGCTGATTCATTCATGACATAATCGTCCCACAAAAGCATAACTTCTGCCATCTTTATCATATCCAACTGTTTTACTTTTTTGCCGATCATCATCTTCCCCTTCCTCATCGTCATCAGGCTGTTTTTCTGCAATTCGCTTTTTGCAAAGCAAACACAGCTCCCATTTCAAACAATCCTCTCATTTCGCATCTTCCTCTGTCATTTTGGGTGCTTCGGGGGAAGCTTTAACATCAGCACAGCGCTTTGGCAGCTTTGTGAACTCAAGAGGTTATCACGCATACAGTCAACAGCGTATAAAGTGGTTGACAGAAAGGACAAGGGAGAGGAAAGAGTAGGGAGGAAGAGTTGCTGGGTGGAGCTTTGACTATTTGCGGTCAGTCAGTTAAAAAAAGCTGATCTGTCTTGTTTTCCCCTTTTTTTTTTTTTTTGCTTCAATGGTCCATGTTGGGGCAGCACGGTGGTGAAGCTGTAAAGTGTTGGCCTCACAGTTCTGAGGACCAGGGTTAAATCTCGGTCCCGCATGTGTGGAGTTTGCATGTTATTCAAATGCCACCGTGATATTTCTCCAAGCACTCAGGTTTCCTCCCACAACCCACAATATCAAAGCTATGAAGTAAAAAGCAGTGTATGGCACGAACCTAATTGACTTAATATTCATGAATTGTTTCAGCCTCAAGTTAAATATAACGTTGTTCAAATCATTGTTACTGATTTATTATCTCAAATTGTTTATTCGTGCAAATTTTATCTTGACTTCGTGTTTTAAGCATGTAGCCTTTTATTTTGAAGGGTACACACTCGAACTCAGCTTTTTGTCACAAAAATAAACTTCACGACCGGTAAAAACATTAGATAGACCCAAATGTGCTATGAAATGTTTATTCCTTACAGACCGATTAGATACAATATTTGTGATACTGAGCTGTTTATTTGAAATTTGTACCAATTCATTCTGATGTAAAGAAGTTTGTCTGATATTTGGGTTGCTTTTTATCTTGATGTAAAGCTGTAATCAGGCTTCTTTCAAGTATGGTAAAATAATTTACATGATATTTTTGGCGCTGCACACGGGTGCAGCGACTCTTAGCTCTCCAGCTTAGTGCTTTTTCTTTATTATTTCAGCGTTAGTTGTGGATTCCTGCAAAGCCACGGTCACATACAGTATAGCTTCCAGGACCTGATTGATCTGCGACTGAAGCATACATTACCAATCACAAAGGAATATAAATTATATATATTATATAAATTCAGGACATCGCGAGACCACCGGGATCTCTGGTGTGATGTGATTTTTCCAGTTATAGATTGAATTCCGTCTTTTTAAATTGCATTAATTAAAAAAAAAAAAAAAAAAAAGCTGTTTTTCTGCAATATTCCGACAGTAACCCAAGCCAGAATCCACACTCGTTCATTTTCCCATCCCACTTCTGCAAGGGAGGCGGAAAATGTGATATGCATCTGTTGATTGGTCTAATGTGGAACAGGGAGGTAATGGGCCCATTTGCAAGTGAACACAATGGCGGAGTTCGAGAGGAAAGTCTCAGCTGCAGACTACTTTTCATGCCCTGTTTTTAATTTTTTTGAACCCCAGAACCTCCAGGAACGCACAGATACTGTTCTGTCCTACATCAAAAATTGCATGGACACTGAGACTGTCAATAGACGGATCTGGGTTTTCCCCAACCCAAAACCCTGGATGACCCGAGAGACTAAGGCACTCTTGAGAAGCTGCAACGCCACCTTCAGGTTAGGGCACAAGGCACACTACAGCGCTGCCAGAGCCGACTTAAGGAGAGGCATCAGAGTGGCCAAGGCGGGTTAAGGTTGACCATTACAGTCGTCAAGTGTAATTGAGATAAAAGCATTGATGAGCTTCTCCTGGTCTGCTTGACACATGCAAGCCTTCACTCTAGATATGTTCTTCAGATGGTGAAAAGCAGCTTTTGTAATTAATTTGCTATGACTGTTAAAAATAAGGTCACAATCTATCGGAACACCAAGGTTTCAGACATGGTTTTTGATTTTTAAGGGTAGTGAGTCTAGGTATTTACTAACAGCAATCCTTTTTCTTTATTGCCAAAAACAATTATCTCACTTTTGTTGTGGTTTGAAGGAAATTTTTGGCTCATCCAGTTATCTACTTTAGACATGGGCACAACACCTCAACTGACCTGTAGTCATCTGGTGACACAACTAAATATGAGTCATTTGCATAGCTATGATGGTAAATTTTGGTGACTTGAAATAGGAGATATTTATTGTGATTTGACTTCAGACCGTGAGACAAAATATAAAATATCTGTTTTTGCACAGTCTTTGTAAAACTGAAAAATCTTCACTGTAAAAAGTCTCTCGCTTGACCCAGTTTGAAAATCGCTGTTTCAAGCAGTTAAACACTCATAGCTAAAATAAAGCACTGTGAGGTTTTCACAAGGAAAATTATTACAGAATAGTCTTAATAATACATATAGAAATAAATGAACAAGTCGGCTTTTTGTAGCACAAACCTATGCCTGAAACATTCTTTCCAGCTCCTCTTCATCTACCAACCACTAGAAAAACAGCACACACACACACACACACACACACTGTAGTATCTCATCCTACCAATCGGGGCGATACAGAAAGGAGTGACAAAATTTGGGGCTAAGAAATTAAGAAGATAATATACAACAAGGAATAAAGTAGCCTTGACAGTGCTAGCTGCCGTATGGTAACTGCAAAATCAAGCGACTAGCCTTTTAAAATAATTTAAATAAATATATTTGTCTGAAAGGTGAACTTGCAAAGCACAGCTTGATTGAGTTGGATGGTAGGAATATAAATCAATATAATGAATCTCTATTTAATTATATTAAAGTCTATGAATTACATTAAGTCTGCACACATTATTTCTGTCATGTAATGTTGGTTGGACCTGATTGATTAGAATATATGATCTAACTACGGCAGTGATTTTCAACCTTTATGGAGCCAAGGCACATATTTTACAATTGAAATATTTCACGATACAAACAATAAACAAACAAGCCAAAAAAAGTGGATACATTAATTAGTGCGTACTTCCTTCCATCTCAAAGAAGAGCGTTCGTTTGCTCTATCAGTGTGCCTCAGTGGGATAAATAGATGAACAATGATACATTATTGTCAAAATTGTTTTGAGCAATTAAGTACACGTGCATACATTAATTTAAAAAGTCATTTAAATAGACACATTTCTCTATTTTCTCATCTAATTAGTGAGCAATTGTTTTTTGGAACTCGCTGATTAGTGATTGGGCCCCAAATATCCTGATCGCAGTCCCTCACATTTGACAAGGGCGATCACGCGCCACTGCGCTCACAAATCTGCACAGTCGAGCATGAAAAATCACGCTCATAAAATTTGTTCAGAGTAGAAAAAAAATAGATATTTCTGAGATGTTCCTAGAAAAACAGCTAAGACAAGCCTGAGGACTGTAGAGAGTGAACTCAAACCAACCAAGATTTTCTTTCTTGCAAGGGACTGATGGAGGACACACTGTGTGAGTGTGCTTCCTCAGACTGTCAAAGTGGTAGTCCCTGTCTGCTCTTTTTTATTGCCTTCTCAGGTCAAAGGGTTACATGGTTATACAGTGAAAATGCTGACACAGATGGCTACACCAACAGCACATAAACACTAAGGTACATGTTTCTTCAAGGCTGCAAGAGTGTCCTGATAAACCCACAAGAGAAAAAGCATGGCATTGTTTAAAGACATGTTTATGGCATTTGGGGGTATCCTCTTGCGGTAGAAGGGCGTTATCTCCTCCCAGTGTTGAGGAGTATCTGCTTAAGATCAGAAGGGAAACAAGCTGAGGCCAGGATGGAGATATCACTTCCCAGTGTTCAAGAGTATCAGCTTGAGGTTGGCAGGGGGGCATCTCCTCCCAGGTGTCACTGGGTCACACTTCAAGACACGCACGCAGCTCACAAAGAGAACAATTCAGACGAAGACTAACAGGAACAAACACGATAAAACAATCCTAACAGCAACTATAGTAGTAATATACTTTTATCATGATAACTAACATAGTAATAACTTCCTTATCAATACTGAAAGACGTCGCTTATTTTGTGTAGTCTTGACATTAATTTACGTGTTTATTTTATAAACGTTAACTAAACAAGCCTGCTCCGAAACAATAAGTATTCACCTGGAAACAGGAAATGCAAGTTAACCGTACTGAGTATGTTCGGAAGCAATGCCAAAAGCACATGTTCCGAGCTGCTTCACGTACTGTGAGCGCATTTACGTCGAAGGTCATCAACATAATGAGCCATGTCAAAGGAAATTCAGTTACATGAGGTCTGCTCAATGCGTCGATCGTGAGGCAGTTTTGGTTGATCGTGTGGCGGCGTGCCCAAAAAAAAAAAAAAAAAGACATGAGACTATCATCCATCTCGTTGCTTGAATCAGGTGTGGCCAATACGTCGCCCGCACGCACATAAAGACGCATTCTCGCAAGCCTGCCTCCTATTTACGGCAGTCGAGTGAAGGAGCACTAGCAGGTTTTGGTACATGAGGTGGTTTAGTGTATTAGTTGTTGAGACAGCTAATCAATCACTTATGGAGTGGCAGTATACAGTGCCTTGTGAAAGTATTCGGCCCCCTTGAACTTTTCAACCTTTCGCCACATTTCAGGCATCAAACAGAAAGAGAGTAAGTTTCTTTCGGCTTGTCCTGTTAGAGGTCTCCACAGCGTGACATCTCTGATAAATTTAAAATTTTTTGGTCAAGAATCAACAACAAGTGGGACACAATCGTGAAGTAGAACGAAGTTTATTGGATATTTTATACTTTTTTAACAAATGAAAACCTGAAAAGTGGGGCGTGCAACATTATTCGGCCCCTTTACTTTCACTGCAGCAAACTCACTCCAGAAGTTCAGTGAGGATCTCTGAATGATCCAATGTTGATTATGAATAGAATCCACCTATGTTTAATCAAGTCTCTGTATAAATACACTTGCTCTGTGATAGTCTCAGGGTTCTGTTTAAAGTGCTGAGAGCATCGTGAAGACCAAGGAAGACACCAGGCAGGTCCAAGATACTGTTGTAGAGAAATTTAAAGCCGGATTTGGATACAAAAAGATTTCCCAAGCTTTAAACATCTTAAGGAGCACTGTGTAAGCAATCATATTGAAATGGGAGGAGTATCAAACCACTGCAGATCTACCAAGACCCGGCTGTCCCTCGAAACTTTCACCTCGAACAAGGAGAAGACTGATCAGAGATGCAGCCAAGAGGCCCATGATCACTCTGGATGATCTGCAGAGATCTACAGCTGAAGTGGAAGAGTCTGTCCTTAGGACAACAATCAGTCGTACACTGCACAAATCTAGCTTTTATGTAAGAGTGGCAAGGAGAAAGCCATTTCCCAAAGATATCCATATAAAGTCTCATTTAAAGTTTGCCACAAGCCACCTGGGAGATACACCAAACATGTAGAAGAAGGTGCTCTTGTCCAATGAAACCAAAATCTAACTTTTTGGCCACAATGCAAAATGATATGTTTGGCGTAAAAGGAACACATCTCATCACCCTGAACACACCATCCCCACTGTCAAACATAGTGGTGGCAGCCTCATGGTTTCGGCTTCCTTACAGGAGTGACAGGGAAGATGGTTCAAATTGATAGGAAGATGAATGGACCCATATACAGGACCATTCTGGAAGAAAACCTGTTGGAGTCTGCAAAAGACCTGAGACTAGGAGGGAGCATTATCTTCCAACAGGTCAATGATCCAAAACATAAAGCCAAATTTACAATGGAATAGTTCACAAATAAACGTAGGTGTTAGAATGGCTAAGTCAAAGTCCAGACCTGAATGCAATCAAGAATCTGTGGGCAGAGCTGAAGACTGCTGTTCACAAACCCTCTCCATCCAACCTCACTGAGCTCGAGTTGTTTTGCAAGAAAGAATAGGCCAGAATTGCAATCTCTCGATGTGCAAAACTGATAGAGACATACCCCAAGCGACTTGCAGCTGTAATTGCAGCAAAAGGTGTCGCAACAAAGTCGTAATACAAAGGGGCCGAATAATATTGCACGCCCCAATTTTCAGGTTTTTATTTGTTAAAAAAGTTTAAAATATCCAATAAATTTCATTCCATTTAACAACTGTGTCCCACTTGTTGATTCTTGACGAAAATATTTAATTTTATATCTTTATATCTTTAAGCCTGAAATGTGGCGGAAGGAGGGGCCAAATACTTTCACAAGGCTCTGTATGCTGTGTGTGTGTGTGTGTGTGTGTGTGTGTGTGTGTGTGTGTGTGCGTGCGTGCATGTGTGTGTGTGTGTGTGTGTGTGGATGCCTGTGCGTGTGTCTACCCTGCGGTGCTGTCGCCGACTTTGCAGCCAGGCCTAGGTAGCTGAGCTTCATTTGACTGTCGGGCAGCAGACTTCATCCAAATCAGTCCGGGGTTGATATTTCTTCCACGCCGTCATGGGATTATAGGTTGAGACCAATTTTGCAAAGCATGCCAATCCAAAAATAAATGAAAGCTTTCTGAACCTAACCACGTGAAGCAGCTGTATAGCATTGGCCTCACAGGTCTGAGGAACAGGGCTCAAACCCCGGCCCTGCCTGTATGGTGTTTGCATGGCAGGCACGAGGATTTCTGCAAGTATGGTAACCGATCTTTCGGTTCCGTTGATTTTTGTCCTGGGAAACATTTGGAAACAATTTTTTTTGGTTCCCATTGATAATGCTCATGGGAACCGGTTTTTATATGTACTTCAGAATAAAGCCTTAGCAGGCATGAGCATTTTGTTTTTTTACGCTTAGCAACCGACATGTTTGACTAACGTTTGAGTGACCTGAATATGAATAACTCGACCTTGCGCATGCGTAGTGCAGAAGCGGAAACCGGTGCTCTTTGTAAACCACACTGACAAAGCTGGGCGTTTTAATCATTATAAAATAAAGGGGTTCATGTAGGTTTGCTTTGTACAGATTGTTGTATTTCGTTGAGAACTTGTTTTACATTCCACACATGGGTGAATTTTATTAAAAGTAAGCCCTGAGATCTGGGAAACGCACTTTCGGTTCCGTGTTCTCACAGGCTGGGTAACGACACGGTAACGGAACGATCATTTCCATGAAATGCTCATGCCTGATGGTATACCTGTCCCTGTGTGGATAATTTACAATTTTTTTTTTTTCATTTGCAAAATTTATTACAGGATATATTTTTTCTGTTTACAGGATGTTTTTTTATTTACATATATATTTTTTTAATTTAAAGACCATATTTTGTTGTTTCCAGGTTGGTGTTTTTTTCATTTACAGTGTTTTTTCTTTCTTACTGGATTTTATTTTCACTAAAGATGTTTTTTTATTTAGGGTTTTTTCATTTACAGTGCATGTTTTTTTTAACAGCTTGGTTGTTTTTTTTTCCATTTACAGTATTTTTTTTCATTTGCAGTGTTTTTTCATTTTGTCTTTTTGTTATATTTTAAGGCTGTTAAACCTTGACCATACGCTTTATAAACTTCTATGACATGCATGAACAGTTTCTCAAATTTGTCTTACTCAAACACTCTCAAAGTTCAAACTTTTGTATACTGTATTCTTGAATGAAACCAAAGATCAAGACACATTTTAGGCCAAAACATTTTTTTGAGAAATAAAAAAATTAATATAAATGTTCGTCCATCCAACCTCTTCTCCTTTATCCAGGGAACGAATGTTTTCCTATAAAAAGAAAAATATGATAGGTATTAGAAACATTTAATTTGAATGATCATTGTACGAGGTGGGACACATAAGAAATCATTCTTATACGTGTGACACATTTTATAGTTCCTCTGGCCATGTGTCTTTTTCCTGGTGTGGCTCTGATTGTCTTTTTTCGCTGAAGCCCTTGGTAAGGTGACTTTTTCAAGTGACGAACATACTTATGGTTAACTTTTGGGATGTGGTAGCAAACCCGAGTGCCCGAAGAAAACCCACGTAGGCACAGGGAAAACATGCATTCTCCGCACAGGCGTGGCCGGGATTGAACCCTGGACCTCAGAACTGTGATGTCAATGCTACACAGCTCCACTGTGCTGCCCACATTTCCATCTCTCCTTAAAGGGCCACTGTCATGAAATGCATGATTTTAAGTACGTTATTAATGAAAAAAAAAACAGCAGACGATATGGACCCATGCACCAGTAATCAGTCCCTCATAACATAATAAAAGATCCGCGTACGTATGAAAAGGGTTCTAAATGTGTCGATGTACGCGTTGCCGCCGTGTCCGCTGATCACGGCTTTGTCCGTGTCCCACGAGCTTCCGCCAAAGCCGTGCCTCGCAGATGAGCCAGCAGCCAAGCCGTGTACCTAGCGGAGGAACCGGCAGCCAAGCCGTGTGTCCCGCAGATGAGCCGACGGCTAAGCCGTGTGCCTTGCGGAGGAACCGGCGGCCAAGCCGTGTGCCCTGCGGACGAGCCGAAGGCCAAGGCGTGTGTCCCGCGGACGAGCCGACGGCCAAGCCATGTGCCCGGCGGGCGGGCTAACGACCAAGCCGTGTGCTTCGCAAAGGAGCCGGCGGCCAAGCCGTGTGCCCCGCGGAAGAGCCGGCGGCCAAGCAGTGTGCCACGGTTTCGGCCGGGCTGGCTCATACTTACTGTCTTGGAGTCTGGTGTTAGTTAGAAGTAATTTACTAGCCACTTATCTTCTCGAGGACTGTGTGAGTGCTGAAGCCAATCCCAGCTGTCATCGGACAGAAGGCAGGGTACACCCTGAACTGGTTGCCAGCCAATCGCAGGGCACACAGAGAGAGACAACAGTCACACTCATAATCACACCTCAGAGCAATTTAGTGTGTCCAATTAATATTGCATGGTTTTTGGGATATGGGAGGAAACTGAAGTGCCCTGACAAAACCCACGCAGGCATGGGGAGAACATGCAAACTCCACACAGGCGTGCCGGGTTTGAACCGGGTCCTCAGAACTGTGAGGCCAATGCTTTACAGCTGTTCTATTTTGGCACAATTACATATTAATTACTTTTGTCATCCAAGCCTTCACATTTTGCATCCAGTCAACAGGCAAAGCGTTCTTATTTTTGCTTTTTAGAGCTCTGCGAATTTTTGACCTATAAATAAGCCAGCGTTTTATCATAAAGCCCACAGCATTTCCACACATTACCACGGTCACACGAATTTTTTGGGCCTTTCATCCTGCGCTTGTGGCAAATTCCTGCATCATAAAGGTGCAAGAGGGCATTCGTTTCCAAAATAAGCCCGTCTCATCCATATTTAAAACCTGTTCACACATATATCCCCTTTCCTCATTGATGTTTTTAAATTTGTTCACGTATGCCTCTGCCCCAGCGCTATCCGCAGAGCTGGCCCCTCCGTTCAAGAAAGAATTTTAAGTCCAAAACGCTCAAATCAGCACTTGCTAACAATAAAGAGGCTTGTTTCTGCATTTAAAGCACTAGTCGATGGCCTGGGCTCCGCATTAACCCTTTCCGAGTTGCGCCTGATGGTCATCGCTATTTGCAAAAATTTCATAAAGGTTTTTGGCTTTTGTGTGACTCATGTTAATGTCGTGCGTTTTGTTCTTTTTCCCGCAGTCATTATTCCACAAAGCTTAAGCAGATTCTGTCTTTACTTTGGTCTTGTTCTGGACAGTTTCAGTCCTTTTTGCATTCTTGTTCAAATTTATTGCTGCTGTCCTTATGTTATTTTCCTTCTTCTTTATGGTATGAACCCAAGATTCATATATCCCGTAATGGTACTCAATAGCTTCGTAAGTCCTACCTTCAGCATTTCCAGAATTCCAACTTTTTGTGCAATGGTTAGCAGATTCCTCTGCTTTTTGGGTGCAACTCCAGGTGTCTTTGTCGGTACAGATCGTTTTGTCAACATTTTGAGATTGTTGGGGAGAAAACCTACAAATATATACTACAAAAGAGCCACGGTGCTAGCATCGAACAGTTCAGTAAATTATGCAAACCAAAGGTATTCTCTCCTGCACAGGACGTATGGCATGAATGAGATTAATTGGCGGATGTACAATCCCTTAGCCAAATGGGATGCAGAACATAATGCGGGGTTTTCCTTAGTGAAACAGGATGCAAAACACAATGTAGATTCATAAGCTGTAAAAAAAATATGCTACACTGGAAAAAAAATCCACATAAAAAAATCAGTGGAATAGCAAGCCTCTTAAAGTGAACTGCATTGTAGCGAGGGAACACTGTACTCAAATTACCGTTACGTTACTTTAAGTCCAACAGAAGAATGTGGATAATGTGGTGTAGTGTAATCCCTTGTTTTTCGCGGTTAATTAGGACCAGATCCACCCGTGAAAAGTGAATAACCAGGGAGAATGTATGTATATGTTGGTACCAGAACGTTTAAAATATGTAAACTGTGCAGGATTCCCTCGCTAATTCATGCTTCACAGTGGCTGTAGTAGTCCAGTCTTCCGGGAACTCCTCTCGTTCATCGAGAGCCTGTCTCACCACTTTCCTTATATGCCACTACGGGCGCCGAAACTCAGCCACACCGGCTGAGGCGCCGCGTTCGGCGGTCACAGCTTCTGCGGAGGCTGCGCGTCGGGCTTTGCGACAGGGGCGGCTCTGAAGAACCCAGCTGAGAATGCGTTGCTCAGTCGCGTGCGCGCATAAAGCGCCCTGGCTCGTGCTCAATTGCGCTTTGTGCATGGATGATGCGCTCTCCGTTTACTTTTTTTTTGTATCGACATTGAAGTGAATACTGTCATATGTATTTTTCATTACAATATCTATTTTAGAATGTTTATAGGGATGTCAGTCCCACTTTGAAGTTCCTTTCCTGGATGCCGTATTTATTTCTCACTTCATCACCTCTTTTTCCTTCACCAACATGTCCATTACAATCTGCACCAATCACAACTCTCTCGCTGCCTGGGATGCTTAGAACTCCTTCTACTAGTTCTTTCCGGAATTTCTCTTCAAACTCTAGGTCACATCCTACCTGTGGGGCATAGCCCCTAATCACATTATACAGAACACCCTCAATTTCAAATTTCAGCCTCATCATTCGATCTGATACTCTTTTCACCTCCAAGACATCCTTTGCCAGTTCTTCCTTTAAAATAACCCCTACTTCATTTCTCTTCTCATCTTTTCCATGGTAAAATAATTTAAACTGTGCTCTTAAACCTCTAGGCTTTCTACCTCTCCACCAGCTCTCTTGGATACACAATATCTCAACCTTTCTCCTAATCATCATGTCAACCAACTCCTGAGGCTTTCCTGTCATAGTCCCAATATTCTAAGTCCCAACCCTCCTAGGCTCTGTGCATTCCTCTTCTTCTACTGCCGGACGAATCCACTTTCCTCCTCTTTGTCTTCAACCCGCAGTTGCTGAATTTCCACCGATGCCTAGCATGTTAACGGAGTCACGTGATATACGTGGGCGTATGTGAGGTGTACCGTGCCGTTCCAAACACTCATTTACATTAAACACCATTATGCCCAGCGCTTATTTCTTGGATTTATCCTTATCTGATGAAGAAATAGCAGTATCAGTTGATCGGGAAGACGGAGGAATACCTCCATACAGATTTGTAAACCTGTGGCTGTAATTAATGTTGAATTTTTGGCTGGTTCTTCGGACGGGAATGACGGCGGGCGGCGAGCCAAGCTTTCAGGCGGCAGATGCCTTTAGCGGAGCTTCGTTGGTGGCAGAGGCCTTTAGCCTAGCTTCGACGTCCTGGGCTAACGGCCTCCGCTGCCTGGAACTTCGGTTCGTGGCTGCCGCCGAAGCTCTCTCGTCAGACTCTGTGTCATTCTCGTCCGAAGAACCATCCGCGGCTGCCGGCCCGGAGCTCCCGGGGGCCTTTGTTTACTCACTTATGTTGCGCGTAGGCCTCTGAGTAGTCAGACTCCGCGTCATTCCGCCCGAAGAACCGTCCGAACATTCAACATTAATTCCAGCCATCGGTTCAAATCTCTATTGAAGTATGCCTCTGTCTTCCCGATCAACTGATACTGCTATTTCTTCATCAGATGAGGATAAATCCAAGAAATAAGCGCTGGGTATAATGATGTCCCATGTCATCCAGCATTTGGAATGGCACGGTATACATCACATATCGATCATGCAAATGACAGCGCCCCTGAAAATTTGTAATTGTTATATATATAATTTCAAAACACTGTTAAATGAGAGGATTTAACATAATTTCCCCTTTAAAGTGCCACTGGCACCTAAAATGTCAAATTTAGTGTGTTTTTAACCAAAAAAAAAAATCAGCTGGAAGGGAATTATCCATTTGTTTGCAGCATTTCAGCAAGTCCACTTGACTGCGTTCCTGCCATGAAAATTACTTCCTGCTTCTTCTCCAAAACAAATCCCTCGAGAGGCTTTTCATGGCGGGCGTTCCAAAAAGCTGTATACGTCAAAATCATGTTTTGTGGTGGGAAAAAAACGCATGGGTCCATGTCGGCTGCCGTTTTTTTCATTCATAACATACTAAAAGTCATGCATTTCAAGTCAGTGGCCCTTTAAGAGACGGTCAAAGTTAGATGTTTTGGAAACAAAATTAGAGAGAGCAGACTTTGATTGTTTTGACAGATCCATAGGAGAGAGTGAGTTCATTGGTATAAGGGTGATGAGGATGGAGCTGTCAGAGAAAAGACGAAGACCAAAGATAAGGTTGATGGCTATTGTGTGGGAAGAATTGGGGGCTGTTGGTGTTATGCAAAAAGATGATGCGCTATGGCGACTCCTAACGAGACAAGCCGAAAGGAAAAGATGAACATTCCATGCTCCACTCCAGCACTTTTATCCACCAGCACCCGGACAGCATGCATCCATTTGATCACACCAACAGGGTGTAAGGTAATAGGAATGGCATACAGTGAAGAAAATAAGTATTTGAACACCCTGCTATATTGCAAGTTCTTCCACTTCCATGGAGGGGTCTGAAATTTTCCTTGTAGGTGCATGTCAACTGTGAGATAATCTAAATAGAAAAATCCAGAAATCACAATGTATGATTTTTTTAAGTTTATTTGTGAGATACAGCTGCAAATAAGTATTTGAACACCTGAGAAAACCAATGTTAATATTTGGAACAGTAGCCTTTGTAATTCCAGAGGTCAAATGTTTCCTGGAGTTGTTCACCAGGTTTGCACACACTGCAGGAGGGATTTTAGCCCACTCCTCCACACAGATCTTCTCTCGATCAGACAGGTTTCTGGGCTGTCATTGAGAAACACAGAGTTTTAGCTCCCTCCAAAGATTTTCTTTTGGGTTAAGGTCTGGAGATTGGCTAGGCCACGCCAGAACCTTGATATGCTTTTTAGAGAGCCACTCCTTGGTTTTCCTGGGTGTGGGCTTAGGGTCATTGTCATTGTTGAAACACCCAGCCACGACCCATCTTCAATGCTCTGACTGAGAGAAAGAGGTTGTTCCCCAAAATCTCACAATACATGGCCATGGTCATCCTCTCCTTAATACAGTGCAGTCATCTTGTCCAATGTCTAGAAAAACATCCCCCAAAGCATGATGCTACCACCCCCATGCTTCACAGTAGGGATGGTGTTCTTGGGATGGAACTCATCATTCGTCTTCATCCAAACAGTAGTTAGTGTAATTAGTGGAATTATGACCAAAAAGTTCTATTTTGGTCTCATCTGACCACATAACTTTCTCCCATGACTCCTCTATCATCCAAACGGTCATTGGCAAAGTTAAGATGGGGCTTGACATGTGCTGATTTAAGCAGGGGAACCTTCCGTGCCATGCATGATTTCAAACCATGACGTCTTAGTGTATTATAAACAGTCACCTTGAAAACGGTGGTCCCAGCTCTTTTCAGGACATTGACCAAGTCCTGTCGTGTAGTCCTGGGCTGATTCCTCACCTTTCTAAGGATAATTAAGACCCCATGAGGTGATATCTTGCATGGGGCTCCACTCCGATTGAGCTTGACCGTCATATTTACCTTCTACAACCTTTTACAACTTATATAACCATGGTTGCACAATACATTCGGGTATTCGACGGTTATGGGAAGCATCACTAATTAACACTCCTTTCAATGTTCAATGTCTGTTATGCATGAGCGAGAGACGTTTGATCGTCTACATCTACTTCGAGCCGGCCCGCAGTAACATTCAATACTGGAGCCTGAAATTCATTTAAAGCTTCCCTTGCTTCATGGTAAGGTGATGGTACAAATGGGTTAGTTGGAGACAACGCCCAAAGCCGTTTCTCCTCCAAGTAAGGCGGCGGTGCGGAGGGCAATTTGGGTGTTGACGGTACCAGACCAACACTTTCCTCCTTGACAACCAAATGGGACAACTTTAATGCACATCCCATTGCCATCATTCTTGCTTTTGCTTTCATTTCCATGACTTTCTTAGCATTCTCTCTCACCTTTATACCTTTTGGAGACAACCTGTTAGTTTTTTCCACTTCCAACTTTAGAGCTGCCGCTTTTTTAACGCAAGCTTTTTCTATTTCTTTCATAATGTCACCAAACACGCAGTCGAAGACAATGGAGGGAACCATCCATTCTCACAATACTTCCTCATCCATTCTTTTAACTGTTCTTTCTCACTATTTTGTCCTTTTTCAGGCAACTCTCCAACACACACATCACATGCATTTCTCACTTGTACACTTTGCAACAACTGTTCAGAATGGTTTGGTATTTGCCGCAAATCAAACATTCACTTTCTCTATCAAACTGTCCCTCCATTTTGTTTTAATGTGAATCCTCCATTTCCTGCTTTTTTTTTCAAGTTAACAGGTCTTTCTATCTGGAAAAGAGAGGCAGATAATTCACAAAGCAACAATAACACAGAGGATGAGCCTCCTTGCAAACTCACACAGCCAACAACTCAAAATACTCAGCCTTAAAAATCCAAATGTATACAAAAATAGGAATGAGAACAGCAAACGTACAAGTCGTGTCGCTTCTGTTGATCTCGCATTCTCACACACACACACACACACACACACACACACACACCACACACACACACACACACACACACACACACACACATTCGCACGCTTGCCTCACCACGCTACTATCGTGTGTTTGTGTGCGCAAGACACTCACCTGTGAGCCAGCAGATGCTGTTTTTTTTTTAACTACCATTGGGTATCGTCATACCCATCTTTATTAAGGTCACTTTAATTTCTACAATTTATCTCATCCCTCAGCTGTATTATTATTATTATATTTATTTCTTTAAAAAATGCTCAAGCCTCTTTATTTTACAGTCCTTTGATTTCGAATGAGGAATTCTAGTCTCGAGGATTCTCCGAAAAGAACAAGAACACCTCTCGGTCCAGAAAGTTTTGGACTGGCTCTCAACCTACTGGTGTGTCTGGCAGTCACGGGATTTACAGCCTTTTTGTGTCGGCATAACCCCCGAACACAGGGCTTGTCTAAACCCTTTCTAGAGCTGTACGACCACACATTCTGAGACTTTTCAACCTCTACTCATAGGACTACACCACCCAAAGTTTCCCCTACTGTTCAACCAGCCAGAGACTAATTTCACAATGTCACATATTCAAACGTGACACGGACCTCAACCCCAGTTATCAGACAGAAGATCATTTTTGGAGGATAAATGTCCTCTTACCTTATTAATTGTTGGCCAGCTGATGTTCTGTCTGTCAACCAACACCTCAGTCCGAAATCACGTCAGGTTCACCAATTGTTGGAGGACGCTTTTTCCTCCGTGTGTTCATTTAATTTCGGGTAGTGAGACTGTTGGTTATCCAAATTAAGGCTGGAGATGATAAACAGTTTCTTCAAAGAATTTACTTACAGAATATTCTGGGCATTTATGAGTTACAGACAATGGCTGTAGAGAGCAGATCAGAAGTGCGAAGATACAGAGAAAACACACATCCTTTATCTTGTCAGAAGAGCGGACTACAAGCCTGTGGTGTGAGATTGGGGCTTTCCACTTACACAAAGCGTTACTGTCGCAACCGGTTCTAGCTGGCAATGGATTATTACAAAGTGTCCAGTATGCAGTTCATCAAGGTTAGCCTACGTGCAGAGATGTGCTCAAGGACACATCTGGCTAGAGCTGAGGACATGAGGAAATTATGTATACATGACTAAATATGGGCATAAGACATACTTCACAACCTGTGGCTGTAATTAAATTTGAATATTCAGATTGTTCTTTGGGCAGATTTACGCGGAGTCTTACTGCTCAAAGGCCTACGTGCGACACAAGTGGGTAAACAAAGGCCCCTGGGAGCTCCAGGCTGGCAGGCGCAGTTGGTTTTTCGGACGGGTATGACGCGTAGCCTGACGAGCGAGCTCCAGCGGTGGGCCGCGAGCTCAAGTTTCAGGCGACCGAGGAGGCCGTTTCCCTCGCTTTGGCGTCCGAGGCTAACGGCCTCCGCCGCCTGGCAGTTCAGCTCGTGGCCCGCCGCCGCCCACTTTGTTAGCCCCGGATGCCGAAGCACGGCTAAAGGCCTGCCCGGAATTCGAAGCTCGGCTCGCGGCCCGCCGCTGGAGCTTGTGGCCCGCCTTGGGTAGCGGCGTAGGCCTTTAGCCTAGCTTTGGCGTCTGGAGCTAACGGCCTCCACTGCCTGGAACCTTGGCTCGCGGCCGCTGCTGGAGTTCGCTCATCAGACTCTGCATCAATCCCGTCTGAAGAACCATCCGCGGCTCCCTGTTTTCTGTTGTCGTACTGGAGTGCCTCCAAACTACTAAAGACAAATTCCTCCTATGTATTGACCGACTTGGTAAATAAAGATGATTCTGATTTAAAGAGTGGTGGGTGTTTTTTTTTTTTTTTTGGAATGTGATATACATCCTTTTTCAAATCACGGTACCCTCACTGACTGACAAAGTTTTGACTTTTTAAAATTGACTTTTTAAAACCGTGGTATAATTGACCTTTGCCTAGTAAGGTGATACAAAAACATGGGTGGTAATTGGATAAACACTGAGTCTCATTGTTTAGGATGAATTGGTTCGTTAAAGCCTGACGTAGTCGGCATGTGCCATTTCCAAAATGTCACAAGCAGCCACCACCACTTGTCAAAGTGCCTGTACCTCCCCAAAGGACCCAAAATTGATTCATTATCTTTTGACTGGGTGAAATTTGGTTTGAAGTTATTAAATTTGTTAAAATTGTCTACTCAATAACCATAAATCCTACTTTGATTTAAATTATAATGTTCCATATCAATGGTACTGAATTTTTCATTTTGTTATGAGTTTTTATTTTTTTTTATATTTAATATACTTTGTTGTTTCCAATGTATAGCTCGTTAGACTGGTTACTTGCTGTATCATGTTTTGACTGACAGTGGTAAGGGTAGAGGAGTAATTCACAGTGTCTTGAAACCAGTGGATTTATAGCTGTTTTAATTCTACTTGAAAATCACCCAATATCTATATTTGCTATAGTTTGAAGGTATGGTTGGTCTCAATGAGACACATCTGTCTTTCATGTTTTGAAAAATAAAATGCATGTATTTCTGTAATAGCTGTCTCCATTACTCTCTTCTCTTTCCTCAGGTCCCCAATGAACACAAGGCGAGGGCTACAGCTCAGCGGCTCCCCACCATTGGAGTGGTTTGTCACTGTAGTTGAAGCCCTGTGACCCCCGCGCCCCCCAGACGATTTTCCCCTACGTCCCCGCACATTTCCATCCTGTCCCTCCCCTACCCCACTCCCCTTTCCCTTACCCCCTCTTGCCCTTCCTCCCAAGAGTAGCTGTGCTGGACGTCATGAGCATAGTAATCACTCTGGGAGTCACCACACCTGAAACGTCTTACACAGAAATGGCTGCTGGATCAGAGTAAGTTTCATTGGCGAATTACAGTGGGACCTCTAACTTATGAAATTAATTCCTTTCGGAAGTCATTTTGGCATATGAATTTTCCGTAAGTAGAAGCACATTTTACTTGTAAATAGCCTAATCCGTTCCAAGCCCCCGACCCCACCTCCCCTGCCAAAAATAAGCATTCAAATTATATAGTGTAAAGAATAATAAAAATTATGTTCATTTACCTTGCCATTGGGCGACTGTGAAGAGAAGAGTGATTGACAAGGAAAAAGCATTGTGGGGAACGGAGGAGGAGGCAAACATTGACAGTTGAGGGAAAACAAACAAAACTCACGGCAAAGTTGTAGTTTGCCAACCTATGCTAGCTTGTGACAGTGCTAACATGAATTCGTGGCAGTTGAGTGTTCAAGTGAAACGAAAAGCATCATGTGTAAAGATTGATGTCCTGCCTAGCTTTTGGGATGCAGGAACATGCTACGGTGAATCCTAATGGGAGAGCAGCTCTATCATGCCACACACAGCAAGATACAGGATTTTTACGTTTAGTGGAATTTGGGGGCTACAAATATCGAGCTTATTTTTTTCCTTTCGTATCCTGAATTTTCCTTTGTAACTAGAGAAAATGTTTTTCCAAGGAGTCATTTTGTAACCTGAATTTTCTGCTATTAGAGCCGTAGCTCAGTGGTTAGAGCACTGGTTTGGTAAATCAGGGGTTGTGGGTTCGTATCCCACTGGGGCCTCCACTCCCTGAGAAGGATTGCGACAGTAAGGGCATCCGGCGTAAAAATTGTGCCAAACATATTTGTGCGTTCATCTGAGATGACACGCTGTGGCGACCCCGAAAGGGACAAGCCGAAAGAAACAGAGACGTTCGCAAGTCGAGGTACCACGACGACAGTAGAACATTTTTTTTTCTCCCAGCAACATCACAAACCAAAAACATAGGTCTTTAACTTTCAGTTATAATAAATAACCAATTCACATAACACAGTCCATAACACAACAGGGATTTAATTTTTTTTTTCTTTTCATGTTCAACTATTAGGTAAACCAGATTGGAGGATCTCTATCCCTTTTATGGCAGAACAGATTTACTGTGTCATAGTGGCGTTTCATGACATTCATTCATTACATTACTGGGATTTTAATTTCTTTCAGTTTTGGTATGCGTAACCTAGGCATTCAAACATCACAAGATTAAAAAAAAATTCTGGTTTGTATTTTGATTGTCAGCGATGGACATCTTGGTCTATTGAGTAGTTCAAGGATTGTTTTTGTCTATTTTACAGTCCTATCTCTCATGTGTCATTAACTTTATTTCATAATTTCTTAATAAAATGTACTGCACCTATTGAGGGATATAAACTGTTGAGATTCCAACTGAACACTTTTTAAATTATTTTTTATTCTTTTGAAGATATATTCTTCATTGGAAAACTCATAAGAAAAGGGTAAGGTTTTCATTTTGTAAAAATATCTTTACAAAGTAGAGGGAATTGTTGAACAAAAGTGACACCCACATTCTGGGGAAAAAAAAATTCTTACAAATTTGCTAGAAAAGAAAAACTAGAATATCACACAGCTATAAGTATTCAGACCCTTTGCTCAGTATTTTAGTAGAAGCACTCTTTTGAGGTATGAGTCTTTGTGTGAACGATGCGGCAATACTTGGCAGCATTCATCTTTCCTTGAATTGCAACCAGATGTCCTCTCCTTGCAATTGGAAAACACCCCTATAGTTGGATGCTTCCACTACCATGCTTCACTGTTGGACTGAATTGGACAGGTGATGAGCAGTACTGTGGTATGTCTACTTACGAATGTCTCTTGTAACAAAAAATTAAGGGTATGAAACACCTTCTTGGAAAAATATTGTCTCAAGTTCAGAATCAGAATCGGCTTTATATTGGCCTAGTGTGTAAAAACACACAAGGAATTCTCCGGAAGTCGGTGCTGCCCTGGTAGGACATTCAGACCAAGGAACAACAAAGTCACAAGAACAAAGAACAAGAGACATTTCTGTTTATAGGAACTATTGCTTTTAAGAGTCGTACAAGATGTAAAATCTTTATTCAGAACAGGTCAGACATAAGTGTGTCAACGTCCCACATTGTGTTAAGCCTGTACAGAGTGCCTTTACCTGTTCGCAATTCCCGTGGTAGACCAGTGCAATGACAATCGTGCAAAGTGAGCAATTTAAAGTGACAGAATCGTGTGATAGTCTACAAAATACATTACTAACACTAATACTGATTGGACTAGCAGGATGTGAGTGAGTGTCCTAACAATGGCACAAGGCAGAAAACAGTAGGTTCACTGATCAAGAATTTAATGACTTAATTGCCAGAGGGGAAAAACTGTTCAAATGCCTGCTAGTTTTGACTTGCATTGATCTGTAGTGCTTTCCCGATGGAACACGCTGGAAAAGCTGGTGGCCCCGATGTGGAGGATCCGAAATGATCGTGCCTGCTCTGGACCTAGTTCGCGTTGCGTGCAAGTCCTCAATAGTGGGGAGAGTGGTGCCGACATCCGTTCAGCGGTTTTGAATGTCCGTTGCAGTTGGAGTTTGTCCTTTTTTGTAGCGGCCCCAAACCAGACTGTGTTGGAGGTAGACTGTACTGATTGGATGACCGCTGTGTAGCAGCTCCTATGACAGACCGTGCTTCCTCAGAAGCCGCAAGGAGTACATTCTTTACTGGGCTTTTTTGAGGATGGAGTTGATTTTCGTCTCCCACGCCAGGTTGTTTTGACCACACAAGCACTCCAGTCTTGCCACTTCCTGTTGATACGCAGATTCGTCGCAGTCTTTGATGAAGTTGTTACGTAATCTTAATCATTCACTACATTACAGGGATTTTATTTTCTTTCAGTTTTGTTAAGCGTAACCTTGGCATTCTAACATTATCACAACATTAAAAAAAATCTTGTTGGTATTTGGGTTGTCATCTTTGTCAGGAAAATTCAGGATATGAAAGGAAAAAATAGCTGGATTCACAGTACCAAAATTCCACTGAATATAAACAACCTATATCTTGGTTTGTGTGGCACGATAGAGCTTTCACCCTTGCATTTTCCTGGCATCACATTGGCTCGGAGGGACATCAATCTTTACCCATGATGGTTTTCGTTTCCCATGGACACTCAACTGTCTCCTGTCACCCAACTGTTTTCTTATGCGTAACCTAGGCTTTCTAACATTATGACAAGATTAAAAAAATAAAAAATTCTGGTTGGTATTTGGATTGTCAATCTTTACCCAGGATGCTTTTAATTTTCCTTGGACACTCAAGTGTCTCCGAATCTTGCTCGCACTGTCACACCCTGTCACAAGCTAACGCACATTGGAAAAGCACAACTTTTTCGTGAGTTTTTCATTTGTGTTTTTGGAAGTTTATTCATCTTTATTCACCTTGGGCCTCAAGAAACTTACGTGGAATTAAGTTGTGTTTTCTGTCAGCTGTCTTACATTTGCCTCCTCCGTCCCCAATGATGCCTTTTGCTTGTCACTCACCCTTCTCGTTGCATAGTTGCTCAACAGCAAAGGAAAATGGACATAATTTTTATTATTCTTTACATTACGGGGGGTTGGAACATATTAGGCTATTTACATGTAAAATGGGCTTCTACTTATGAAAAGTTGACATTACTATATGTCTTCCGGAACGTATTAATTTTGTAAGTAGAGGAACCACTGTACTTGGTTTTCTTCACACATACTTGGAATTAAATCCAAAATTTTCAATGTTGGGGTCATCAGACCAGAGAATCTCATTCCTCACCATGTTGGAGTCATTCAGGTTTTTTTTGTTTTTGTTTTTTCTTTAGCAAACTCCATGCAAGCCTTTGTGTGTCTTGCACTGAGGAGAGTCTTCCGTTGGGCCACTCTGCCATAAAGCCCCAACTTGTGAAGGGCTGCTGTGATGGCTGCCTTTCTAGAAAGTTCTCCCATCTCCCGAGTGCATCAATGGTGCTCGGCCAGAGTAATCTTTGGTTTCTTCTTTACCCCTCTCACCAAAGCCTCTCTCTCTCCCCTCATGCTCAGTTTGGTCATCTGATTATCCCAAACGTCTTTCATATAAGGATTAGGGAGGTGACTGTGCGCTCAGCAATCTCAAGTGCAACAGAATTGTTTTGTCACCATGGCCAGATCTCTGGCATGCCACAATTTTGTCTCTGAGCTCTTCAGGCGATCCCTTTGACCTCGTGATTGTAATTTTTTCTGACAACCACTGTGAGCTGTAAGGTTTGTGGCTTTCCTAATCAAGCCCAATCACTATTGTCAAACACAGTTGGACTCCAATGAAAGTGTAGAACCATTTCAAGGATGACCAGAAGAAATGGACTGCACCCAAGTTTGAAATGAGGTTCACAGCAGAGGGTCTCAATACTTATGGCTGTGTGACTTTTGGGTTTTTCTTTTTAAATCTTTTTTTTCTCTCAAAATGGGGTGCTAACTGTTCATTGAGGGGAAAGTTTTTATTTAAAAGATTTCAGCAAATGGCTGCAATATGCCAGTGAAAAATTTAAGTGGGTCTGCAAACATTCCGTACCCAGTATTGGTGAATCAGGAAAGCTGTTTTCGAACTGTTCCAAAAGGAAACACCTTAGTATTGAGGGATTAATAGATAGAGATACAGTGCCACCGGAAAGTCTTCACACACTTTCACTTTGCCCACCTTTTGGTATGTTATTCTAAAGCTTATTGTAGTATAGTTTTAAAAATAAATCTACATCAAATATCCCATAATGATGACGTAAAAACATATTTTTAGACAGTTCTGCAGATTTATAGAAAATGTAAACATTTAAACACAATAGGTACATAAGTATTCATACCCTTGGCTTAATATTTTGTTTAAGATCCTTTGACAGCAATCACAACCTCAAGTACAGCTTGGAACACATGTTTTGGGGCCTTCTCTCCCATTCTTCTCTGCAGATCCGCTGATAGTCAATCAGATTGGGTGGGCAGCATCAGTCTTTCCAGAGATGTTCAATTGGATTCAAGTCCAGCCTCTCTTTGGGCCACTCAAGGAAATTTACAAGTTGCTACCAAAGGCACTTTTTTGGTTTTTGGGTGGAGAACTTTGGGTCATTTTCATGTTATTGTTGTTGTTTGCCACCCTACTCTGAGTTCCACAGCCCTTTGAAGCAAGTTCTCTTGAAGAATTTTGTATTTCGCTGCTTTCCTCTTACCCACTAAGAGGACTTGTCACCCAGTTCCTGCAGCAGAAGAACAACCCCACAACACGATGCTGCCACCACGATGCTTTACAGTAGGGATGGTGTTAGCCAGGTGATCATTACCTGTACTTCTCCAGATATGGCACCTGCAATTCCGGCCAAAAAGTTCGAATTGGTTTCATCAGACCAGAGAATTTTGTTTCTGCAAGTTTGAGAATCCTTAAGGTGCCTTTTGGCAAGCTCCAAGCGGGCTGCCATTTGTCTTAAAATGAGAAGTGGTCTCCGTCTGGCCACTCTACCTTAAACGCCTGATTGCTGGTGTGTGTTAGCAATGTTTGATCTTCAAGATGCTTCTCCTATTCCCGCAAGGAACACTGGAGTGGCAGCTTAGTGAGCATAGGGTTCTTGTTCACCTCTCTGACCAAGGGCCTTCTTCCCTGGTTAGTCAACTTCTTTGAATGGCCAGATTTAATCAAGACCACAGTGTTTTTCCAGACCTTCACTGCTGCAGAAATTCTTTTGTATCCTTGTATTCCTCAGGTTTGTGCCTTGACACAACCCAACCTATATATATATTTTTTTTTTTTTTATCCATTTTTTTACTGCTTCGGGTCGGGTCGCGGGAAAATTAGCTTCTGCAGGGATACCCAGACTTATTTTTCCCAGCCACTTCTTCCAGCTCTTCCGGAGGGATCCTGAGGTGTTCCCAAGCCAGCTGCGAGGCATAGTCTCTCCAACGTGTCCTAGGTCGTCCTCCGGGTCTCTTTTCGGTGGGTCATACCCGGAACACCTCACCAGGGAGGCGTCAGGGAGGCATCCAAATCAGATGCCCCAACAACCTTATCTGGCTCCTGTCAATGCGGAGGAGCAGGGGCTCGACACTGAGCCCCTCCTTGATGACGGAGATTCTCACTCTGTCTTTAAGGGAGAGCGTGGACACCCTGTGGAGGAAACTCATTTCGGCCGCTTGGATCAGGGATCTTGTTTTTTCGGTCACGACCCAAATCTCCTGCTCAAAGGTGAGGGTAGGAACGTAGATCGACTGTTAAATTAAGAGCTTCACCTTTCAACTTAGCTCCCTCCTTACCACAACGGACCGATACAAAGTCTGCCTGACTGTCGACGCTGCACCGAGCCGCCTGCCGATCTCCCTCTCCATTCTTCCCTCACTTTTGAACAACATACTACTAATACTTGAACTCCTCCATTTGGGGCAGGATCTCTTCCCTGACCCGGACAGGGCACGCTACCCTTTTTGACTGGGGACCATGGTCAGGTTTGGAGGTGCTGAATCTCATTCCAGCCGCTTCACACTTGGCTGTGAACGGCTCCAGTTAGCCTTGTTGAGCACGGCTTGATGAAGCTAACAGAACCACGTAATCTGCAAAGAGCAGAGGTGTCATGCTAAGGGCACCAAACCGGACACACTCTACGCCTAAGCTGCACTCTGTCCATAAAAGTTCTGAGATTCGACTTCTGCACTGTCCCTAATGTCCATGCGATGTTGCTGAGGCATGTCAACCAGAATAGCCCCACAACATCCAGAGCCTTTAGGAACTCCGGGCGAATCTCACCCACCCCTGGGGCCCTGCCACCAAGGAGCTTTTTAACCACCTCATTGATCTCAACCCCAGAGATAGAAGAGCCTGCCTCAGAGAACCCAGACTCAGCTTCCTCATGGGAAGGCATGTTGGTCGAATTTAGGAGGTCTTCGAAGTATTCTCCCCACTGACTCACAACATCCCGAGTTGAGGTCAGCAGTGCCCCATCCCTACTTATACACTGTGTTGACGGTGCAGTGCTTCCGCCTCCTGAGATGCCGGACGGCGGACCACAAGCTCCTTAATGCTGTCTTTAAGTCGTTCTCCATGGCCTCACCAAACTCCTCCCACGCCCGGGTTTTTGCCTCAGTGACCACTGAACCTGCATTCCACTTGGCCATCTGGTGCCATTCAGCTGCCTCTGGAGTCCCACAGGCCAAAAAATGACTCCTTAAGCTTGACAGCGTCCCACACTGTTGGTGTCCACCAATGTGTTCAGTTGCTGCCATGACAGGCACCGACCACACAATACGTTTGGGCCTGCCATGTCGGACCAGAATCTTCCCCTACCATCAGAGCTAACTCACCACTAGGTGGTGATCAGTTGACAGCTCAGCCCCTCTCTTCACCCGAGTGTCCTAGACATGCTGTTGCAACTTCGATGACACAACGACAAAGTCGATCATCGAACTGCGACTTTGGGTGCTTATTCAACGTTTTTACCAACATATATAAGTACTTATGAATACAAAACCAAACTTAGCTCGATTTCGCCGGACGTGGCAGAACGCCTCCTTCCATGGTCTTTTACTCTTGACGTCACACCTAGGCGACTTGTGTTTGTGGACTTGGATTATCACTCGCAACATTGCCTGTTTGTTTCGAGAATTCCTCAGTGAGTTTAAGCTGATGTCAATCTGTAACAATGGTGAAAAAGTGTGTGGTCCAGTTTTGTAGTAATTTGAAATATTCTGGTCACAGTTTACATTATTTTCCCAAAGATCCAAGCCTCAAAAGACAGTGGGTCAGGTTTATGCAAACGAAGAGGGAAAAATTTTCCGAAGTAAATAGAGCGCTTGTTAAAAGACAAGTTGGAGAGGTATGTTGGTAATCATTTGTTTCCTGAAAACTTTGAACACTGTTGACATGGTTGAATTAAAGCAGCATGTTTTATTACAGCAAATGTTTGACCATTTTCAACAAGAAAAACAGGGAAATATTGCATAGAAACCTTTAATGAATTAACCCTAGAGGTTAGGATAAGAGGTTGACATTGAACCAGCAGATGCTGAAACTCCATATTTTTTACATTCCAAAAATTACCAGACTGATGAAGTGCCTGTTTGTGAGAAAGGAACACAGATATATTTCCCACAGATGATAGGATACTGAAAAATGTATTTCAACCTCAGGTGGTCTCAAGATGATATTTTGTAAACATTTAGTTCAATAAAAATTGTATGATTTTGGTTATGTGGTGTTTGTTTATTTACATACAGACATATACAGTGCCTTGTGAAAGTATTCGCCCCCCTTGAAGTTTTCAACCTGTCGCCACATTTCAGGCTTCAAACATAAAGATATAAAATGTTTTTTTTTGTCAAGAATCAACAACAAGTGGGACACACTCGTGAAGTGGAACGAAATTTATTGGATATTTTGAACTTTTTTAACAAATAAAAACCTGAAAAGTAGGGTGTACAATATTATTCAGCCCCCTTGTATTAATACTTTTTTTTGCTGAAATTACAGCTGCATGTCGCTTAGGCTATGTTTCTATCAGCTTTGTACATCGAGAGACTGCAATTCTTGCCCATTCTTCCTTGCAAAACTGCTCGGGCTCAGTGAGGTTGGATGGAGAGCGTTTGTGAGCAGCAGTCTTCAGCTCTGTCCACAGATTCACGATTGGATTCAGATCTGGACTTTGACTTGGCCATTCTAACACCTGGATACGTTTATTTGTGAACCATTCCATTGTAGATTTGACTGTATGTTTTGGATCATCGTCCTCTAGCAAAGATAAATCTCCCACGTAGACTCCAACAGGTTTTCTTCTAGACTGGTCCTGTATTTGGCTACATTCATATTCCCATCAATTTTAACCATCTTCCCTGTCTCTGCTGAAGAAAAGCAGGCCCAAACCATGAGGCTGGCACTACCACGTTTGACAGTGGCGATGGTGTGTTCATGGGGATGAGCTGTGTTGCTTTTAGGCCAAACAGCGATTTGCATTGTAGCCAAAAAGTTCAATTTTGGTTTCATCGGACCAGAGCACCTTCTTTCACATGTTTGGTGTGTCTTCCAGGTGGCTTGTGGCATACTTTAAATTAGACTTTTTTTATGGATATCTTTGAGAAATGGCTTTAAATCTTGCCACTCTTCCATAAAGGCCAAATTTGTGCAGTGTACGACTGGTTGTTGTCCTATGGACAGACTCTCCCACCTCAGCTGTAGATCTCTCCAGTTCATCCAGAGTGATCATGGGGCTCTTGGCTGCATTGTTGATTAATCTTCTCCTTATTCAAGGTGAAAGTTTAGAGGGACGGCCAGGGTGACGGTCTGAGCGTTCCTGGTGCTGAAAACTCTTCTTGTGATTAATTTAGGCGCATGTGCGTATATTTTGTAAACTTCCGGCAAGTCTTAACCAACCCCATCCATGCTTCAACATGTGCCATTCGACAACTTCTTGACGAGTGTTCATATTTGCCATGGACGTCTCAGAAAGACGAACACAGTGAATATACAAATATGTGTATATCTTTTTATCAACTTTTGTTTTAAGGTTAGGTTAGGTTATAACATTTGTTAGCTCCCTCTTTGTAGGAGAAGGGGAACTATGACATCGAGGGATTTCCCAGTAAGCGTCTGCTGCGTACTCAGAGTTCCCCTGTTAGTAACGCATGTGCATTAATCAGAAGAAGACCTTTCAGCACAGGGGAGCGCTCAGACTGTCACACCGGGTATTGGTAGATTTACAGTAGTCTGATACTCTTTCCATTTCTATATGATTGCTTGCACAGTGCTCCTTGAGATATTTAAAGCTTGGGAAATATTTTTGTATCCAAATCCGGCTTTAAACTTCTCTACAACAGTATCTCGGACCTGCCTGATGTGTTCCTTGGTCTTCATGATGCTCTCTGCATTTTAAACAGAACCCCGAGAGTAACACAGAGCAGGTGCATTAATACGGAGACTTAGGTGGATTCTATTTATCATGATCAGTCATCATTGGATCAGTCAGAGTTCCTCACTGAAGTCTGGAGTGAGTTTGCTGCACTAAAAGTAAAGGGGCCGAATAATATTGCACGCCCCACTTTTCAGTTTTTTCATTTGTTACAAAAGTATAAAATATCCAATAAATGTTGCTCCACTTCACGATTGTGTCCCAATTGTTGTTTATTCTTGAAAAAAATGAACATTTATTTATGTTGAAGCCTAAAACGTGGCGAAAGGTTGAAAAGTTCAAGGGTGCCGAATACTTTCACAAGACACTGTACATCAACATTTACATAAAGACTTAAAGAAACAAAAATATTCAGCTTGTAGACCAGGGTTGCTCAATGTGTCGATTGCAAGGCAGTTTTGATTGATCGCGTAACAGGGTGTCCCCTCCAATAAAAGTCTGACATCTTTTCTTTTTTTTTTTCCCCTGAACATTTCGGCAGCACACAGACATTTCTCCAACAACAACCTGCTGCTTGGCCACACACTAGTTTACCTTACACCACCCCCCTCCGCTCTTACAGGGTTACACTCATAACTAGAAATGTTACAGTACTTACGCAGGCCATCAATATAATGACATCGTCCTTATGCCCACCACCGGTGCTTTAGATAGCAACACAGTCTGGGCTACGTAGGGCAAAGACGAGCTACACATACTGCTTATGTTTACTCTCGATAATCATAACAAAAGTAAAAAAAACAAATGCTGTTGCTTTAAGATGCCATGAATTTCGGAGTATGTGTTGAATAATGAATAGTATAAGAAATAGTGGTGAAACTGGACGAGATTTTCTCTTTTTTGAGTGGGAAAGATCTGGTCTGAAGCCAAAGTAGAAAGTGAAGGTTGAGATGGTGTCTAATGTTAAAATTCTACCATGACACAGCCTGATCGAGGATGAAAGCACAGACAATGCAGTGCACAAAAAGCACATTTGGTATTTTAAATATAGGCAGAAACAAAACATAACAACCCTAAAACTGTTTAGGAGCATCATTCAACTTTCAACATACATTGCTAAAGATATTCTGCAAGCAATAATTCAGTTTTACACCAAAAAAAACAGACGAATATCATTGTGGATTAAAATCAGATAAATTAAAGTTTTAGGCGACCTTTCAAATTTATAGTTCATAGTTGACTCCGAAGAGAGCTGTCAAATTTTGTTCATTGTTGGCTTGGTTTGGTTTGCAATGTATTCTTTATGTATATATATATTGACATTTTCATTGTAAATTTGAAAAAACACAAAAAATCGTTCTTAAAAATGTTCTGATGGGAATATAAATGCTGAATTTTTTAATGAGCAGGTTCCAGTGCATAGACTTTGGTATCCCCATAAAAAGAAATCTGGTGGTGTGAGATCTGGTGAATGTGGAGGGTCAACATAACCTCTCTGTCCAATCCACCTGTTCTGCAAGATCCCACCAGGAAAGGATCTAACATCATGATGGTAGTGTGGGTGTGCCTCATCTTGCTGAAAATATAACACCTCTCCTTCAAAGTCTTCTCTAATGCGTCAGACTGTTTCAGCAAGTTCAAGTAAATGGGACAAAAAAAAAAAAAGAACGGTCCAATTAATCGCAAAGAAAAACCAAACAATTGAGTTATCTGCTGCTAAAGTGTGTGTGTGTGTGTGTGTGTGTGTGTGTATATATATATATATATATATATATATATATAAAATACACACACATGCAGATTTGTACTTATACATGTTTTTTTTCCCTTTTTTATTTTTTTATTTCAGCCCTGAGTCCGTTGAAGCAAGCCCCGCCGTAAATACGAAAAACTTTAACAGCCACAGTTGTGGAAGTGCACAAAGTCATGGGTATCGGGGCCTACCATATGCTGTGAGTAAAAATTTGCTTATTGTATGAAAATTAATTTAAATGTAAGATTTTCAATATAGTCATGTTTGTACAGTACTGCAAAAAAGTACACCACTTATTTTTTTTTAAATATATTTTTTTCATGGAAGAAAATAAAACTTAGATGTGAACACATTTTTGTCAGGTTTTCCATTTATATATTTGCGCAACTTCAACTCAAACTTAGTACTTCCATGTACATGGTACAACTTAAATTTAGCAATTCCATATTATGTGATATAATTGAGTTGAGTTGAATTGAGTCAAAAGCATATCCTCAAAATCTACAGTAAAGTAAAAATTATTTAATAGACCTACATCGTTTCCTTTCAGCCCAATTGAAATTACAATTAGCAATTCAATTAGCAATTTCATGACTTAATTTAGTCCCCCAGTTTCATTCATAGCACACATCTGACTTTTTCTTTTTTCATTCAAAATAATATAAAAGTATAAAGTACAAGTATAAATGTAGTTTTATATCCGGAATAAGATTGAATTTATAAACTTGTAAACAATGAGTCCAGTCACTCATACCAAGAGTAGGAATAATAAACATCTCAGAAATGTATTTCGACCTTTGACAAATTTTTCAACATTTGTATTAAATACCCAGAGTTGACTTACTCATTGCAATATAAGAAGAAAAAAATAAAACCTTTAGAAATTGCATTTTGACCCTACATTTTAAAGTTAAGCTTCTATTTTTACATCCCAACATTTTAAAACATTTTAGTTTTATTAAATATCTGGAGTTCATTGACTAATAGCAGTAATATGAAAATAAATTTCCTGGAAAATGCATTTTAAACTTGAAAATGTAATTTCAGCTTTTTAGCTGTATAAACACTTGGAGTTCATTACTCATAGCAACACAAGCAATATAAAACATTCAGAAAAAGTATGCATTTTGAACTTTTTAGAGATTTTTAAATTTCTAATGAGCTTAGGTTTTCAAACATTTTTCAGAGCTAGGAAACCATCTTTGATGATTGTGAGACTAGGCACACATTGTGCCTGTCCCTTATGAAAACGTTTTTAGCTGCTCAATCTTTCTCCAAGTTCATAATTTTCTGGCAAAACCCAAAAGTGTACTTTTTTTTTTTTTTTTTTTGGAAAGGCTAGATCAAGGGCATAAATAAGACCAAACAGCATGATTAACCCAATGATGACACAACATTTGAGGACTTTTATGCCTTCAATCACAATTCCCACATGTTCCCGTTCCTCATGTCCATTCCTTCTAATAGTAAGATTCCCCATGACTGTGGTAGTGATGTCCTTTTCTGCAGTCTGACCTAGAGAAGGCTGAATGACAAAACAACACACGATAAATTAATGGCAATGAAACAAAGAAGGGCATACAATAATAAAACCATATTCAAAGCTACATAGCAATTTATAACGAGTCATTTGTTTTGCTCAAAAATCAAATGGCAATTCTAAGACCACTGTAGCCTTCAACATTTCATTTTAGCATGGTGAGTGATTGTGGTGTCAGGTTTTCATGTGTAATTTTCTAAAGATTCCAATACATCAGCGTTGTTTCCTAATTTTTCACATTTAAATGAACAATGGAAATATCCAATATTTGTATCAGTGCACTACAGTCAGACCCCAAGTTTTTCAGTTATAATGCTATGGCATAGCAACAAGACTCTTTAGGATGCACTCCCTCCTTATGTTGATGTTATTACACTAAGACATGGGTGCCAAAGACATTACATGTTCGTAATGATAGGTACAATAGGATTGAAGCAGTTTGAACATAGGAATTTTGGGCTCTCAATCGATCTAGAAAAGATATTTGCTAGAGACAAATTGTAAAGTATGGCTCTTTTCATCAGGCTTCCGTCGAACAGATTAAAATAATTATTTCTCAAATTTTCGACCAGATTTTTGTTATCTCTGGGTAACACTAAATACTAAATAAATACTAAATAAATAACATTAACAGGTAAAAATAACAATAATCCTACTGATTTAACATAAGTTAGCTCATGAGTTTAATATCAAAAGCAAATGCTAGGACAGAATGAGTGTGGACGAGGTCTGTTGCATGTAATGCAGCAGTGGGAGAGGAGGCAAAAATACTGTTTGTCCCTACCCGCGGGCACTATTTTAGAAATACGTTTAAAAAAGTGTAATGTTAATGTGTAAATTTTAAGTACTGTACTAGTCTAATGTAAGAACAACACTTGGTCACAAATACTACCAACTTGATACGCTTTCGGCAAGAATGCGAGGAAGGGAGGTGGAAGCAGAAGGAGCAAGGGGGGAGGCTGGCATGTACGACCAGGTGCTTCTTTCCTCTTAATTACCATGTTCGATGTCTGAACCAGAAAATGGACTATTAATGTCCCACAAACGACCTACATAGTGTGGACTGTATACAGAATTTTTGACAAGTGAATGAAGCTCTAACATCCTTAAAAATGTGAATTTATATATTCAACAGAATCAGCAAGTGTGGTTTAAGTGAAAAGAAAGGGGTGGGGCATCTAACACAAAAAAAAGATTGAGTTAATCATTTATGTACCTTGTACACTTACTCGAAAACAATAATAATTAATAATAATCATTAACACAAAGACTAATAGGCTTATTAAAATGACATTCTAATGTTGGCTATTTTAACAAATTTAGCTAGCAGAGCTAACTAACTCTGAAAGGGGAAACCACTGGTTTGCATTAATATCTACTCTATTTTGAAAATGTGATGTTAAATCGTCTCTCATTTAATAGTGTTTTCAGAAGATTTTTATCGACAATTACGAATTTTCAGGGGCGCTGCCATTTTTGCGAGTCACATGACCTACATGCGCAGATGTGACGTATACTGTGCCGCAACAAAGACTTAATTACATGGGACACCAAGCGCTGATTTCTCTAATTTATCCTCATCTGATGAACAAATAGTAGCATAAGTTGATTGGGAAGACGGAGGAGTACTTCCATACACAGCCGTGAGTGGCTCTGCAGCTCGGTTGATCGGGAAGACAGAGGAATATTTCCATAACAAGTCGCAGGGCAAGATAACAGCGCAGAGTCATTTGCGACTGACTCAGATTGCACCTCAACGCAACGTCAAACTCCTGAAGCTTGGAGATAACACTACAGACCTCGGCCTCATCGAAGAGTATGACAAGTCTGTGGATTGAGAGGAAGTGGAGAGGCTGGAGCTGTGGTCCGGCTGATTCAACCTGGGGCCGAGCACACTAAAGACTGTAGTGATTATCATGGACTTCATGGGGGCATCTTTCACCACACATGCCCCTTGCGCTGTCCAACAGTCTTGTGTCAACCGCCGAGACCTTCGAGTTCCTGGGAATTACAATCTCTCAGGACCAAAACTGGAAATGAACATCAAATCAATCCCATGAAAAGCAGAGCACAGGATATACTTCCTGTGGCTTATAAGGAAGCACAGCCTGCCACGGGAGCTGTTCTTTTAGGCCGAAATGCTGACATTTTTTGGCAGACACACAATATCTGAATCCAAAAGCTAGTTTTATATAATTGTATTGATATAGTTTTTTTGTGTCTTCTGTCATAGAACTGTGAATATCTGAAATGCAGCCCTATGTTTTATATAATAGTATTGGTATAGTCAGGAAGGGCGTAAAACTGTGCCAAACAAAAATGAGCGTTCATCTGAAGAATACGGTACCGGATCGGTTATGGCCCGGGTTAACAACGCCCGCCCCTGGCACCATTAACCTGCAGGCCGCTTGGGGGAATTCAGCTGCTGTGGGTTGAAGACAAAGAATGATGGGACACAACAGGAAAAACTCGAGAGTTGACATGATGATTAAGAAGAAAGGTTTATATATTGTGCATCCAAGAGAGCAGGTGGAAAGGTAGTAAGGCTAGAGGTTTAGGAGCAGCGTTTAAAAAAATTTAACCATGGATTCGATGGAAAGAGAAATGGAGTAGGGGTTATTTTAAAGGAAAAGAGCTGGCTAAGAATGTCTTGAAGGTAAAAAGAGTATCAGATCAAGTGATGAGTCTGAAACTCGAAATTGAGGGTGTTATGTATAATGTGATTAGCGGCTATGCCCCACAGGTAGGATGTGACCTAGAGTTGAAAGAGAAATTCTGGAAGGAACTAGATGAAGTAGTTCTTAGCATCCAAGACGGAGTTGTGATTGGTGCAGATTGTAATGGACATGTTGGTGAAGGAAACAGGGGCGCTGAAGAAGTGATGGGTAAGTACGGCATCCAGGAAAGGAAGGTTGAGGGACAGATGGTGTTGGACTTTGCAAAAAGGATTGAAATGGCAATAGTGAACACTTTTTTCCAGAAGAGGCAGAAACATAAAGTGATCTACAAGAGCTGAGGTAGAAGCACGCAGGTGAATTATATTTTGTGCAGACGATGTAATCTAAAGAAGATTACTGACTGTAAAGGGAGACTACAGGGTTAGGGTTAGGTAGCTCGACAGCATAGGAAAGTGGTGTGTAGGATGACTGGTGGTGGGTAGGAAGATTAAGAAAACAAAGATAGAGTAGAGAATCATGTGGTGGAAGCTGAGAAAAGAAGAATTTTGTGTGCCCTTTCGGAAAGAGGTGAGACAGGCTCTCGATGGACAGGAGTCAGCAGTCAAGGTGATGAGAGAGACTTGCAGGACAGTGCTTGGTGTGTCTTCTGGCAGGAAAGACGAGAAGGTGACTTGATGGTGGAACTCCAAAATACAGGATGTCATACAAGGAAAAAGATTGGCGAAGAAGTGGGACACTGAGAGGACTCAGGAGAGGCGAAACGAATACATTGAGATGCGACGTAGGGTAAAGGGAAATGTGGCAAAGGCTAAACAAGAGACATAGGACTTATACATGAAAGAAGGAGCAAAGGATCAGGTTGGCCAGACAGAGGAATAGAGATGGGAAGGATGTGCAACAGGTAAGGGTGATAAAGGATAGATATGGAAATGTTTTGACTGGTGCGAGTAGTGTGCTTAATAAATGGAAAGAATACTTTGAGAAGTTAATGAATGAAGAAAATGGTAGAGAATGTAGAGTAGAAGAGGCAAGTGTGAATGACCAGGAAGTGGCAATGATTAGTAAGGAGGAAGTTACAATGTCACTAAAGAGGATGAAATAAGTAAAAGCATTTGGTCCTGATGACATACCTGTGGAGGTATGGAAGCAATTTGGAGAGGTGGCTGTGGAGTTTTTGACCAACTTATTCAAGAGAATACTAGCGGGCGAGAAGATGCTTGAAGAATGGCATATATAATTTTTATCGTTTACAACCAGTTCAGGGAGTACCCTGCCTCCTGCCTGTTGACAGCTTGGCGTCTTGCCTGCCATCTCCCGGTGGATCTACAACTTCCTGATGGGTGGAACACAACAGGTAATGCTGGGGGACACCACTTCATCCACATGCACCATCAGTACCGGAGCACTCCAAGATTGTGACCTCTCACATCTACTCTTCTCGCTCTACACTGACTGTATCTCGTGGCATCCAACTGTCAACATCCTGAAGTTTGCAGATGACATCAGGGTCATCGGACTCATCAACGACAGTGACGAGTCTGCATATGGACAGGAAGTGGCGAGACTGAATCTTTGATGTGGTCAACACAACCTTGGGTTGAACACTCTAAGACTGTAGAGATGATTGTGGACTTCAGGAGGCAACCTTCACCATACCTGCCCCTGACGCTGTCCAACTGTTTTGTGGCAACCATCAAGACTTTCAAGTTCTTGGGAATTACAGTCTCAAAGGACCTGAGGTGGGAGACGAACATCAACTCCATCCTCAAAGAAGCCCAGCAAAGGATATACTTCTTTCGGCTTCTGAAGAAGGACGGTCTGTCACGCTGCTGAGTCAATTTGACACAGCGGTCATCCAATCACTACTCTGTACCTCCATCACAGTCTGGTTTGGGGCTGGCACAAAAAAGGACAAACTCCGGCTGCAATGGACAATCAAAATGGCTGAACGAATTATCGGCACCACGCTACCCACTATTGAGGACTTGAACGCAACGCGAACTAGGTCCAGAGCAGGCAGGATTCTTTTGGATCCTCACATCCTGGCCACCAGCTCTTCCAGCTCTTTCCTTAGGGAAAGCACTACAGATCAATGAAAGTCAAAATTAGCAGGCACTCGGAACAGTTTTTTTCCCCTCTGGCTGTTAAGTCATTGAATTTTTTTTCATCAGTGAACTGACTGTTTTCTGCCTTGTGCAATCAGTATTTTCTATACACACACACACACACACACACATTATATATATGTATATATATAGTATATGTATGTGTATGTATATATATGTGTATATATATATGTATGTAATATATATATGTATATATATGTATGTATATATATGTATATATATGTATGTATATATATATGTATGTATAATATATATATGTATATATATGTATGTATATATATATGTATATATATGTATGTATATATATATGTATATATATGTATGTATATATTATGTATATATATGTATGTATATCTATGTATGTATATAATATGTATATATAGTATGTATATATATGTATGTAATATATATGTATAATATATGTATGTATATATATAGTATATATGTATATATATAATGTATATATATGTATGTATATATG